>NC_069729.1:21973782-21981282 GCF_027358585.1 Pangasianodon hypophthalmus
CATTCAGAGTTTAAACGGTTCTCATTCAGGTCTTTGTTTCTACACACATCTCTCCCGTTCCTCCTCTCACACCTTTTTATGTTCGTCATCACTGTCTCTGGAGGAAGAGGATCATGGGAAATCAGGTTCCACTGCAGAGACCCAGAGGATCAGTGGAATGTGATAAAACTCATGCTGTACAATTACATATCACTAAAATACACTAAATTACTCGAAATCTGACAGCAGTGATGATCTTTAATTCTGATTTAATATTTTATATTAACAGTGGTATTAATGTAAACTTTATCATGTTTGTATTTCATGTTTACTGAATGGGCTACTTGCAAAAACGCTTTCGCATTAAATCCACCATGTTTCCTGTGTTTTAGTTCATTCACTACATTTGTAATTGTAGTATTTTGTAGTCTGGGTCTGCAAAAGCTCCCAAAGTTGAACATCAGTGATGTTCATTGGATATATAAGAACACTTGCAAAGCTCCATCTAGCAAGCTGGAGAAAGGCTTGAAACTGTGTGATGCATCATAAATAAACAATTATGAAGGTAAGAACATATATATTAACCGAAACAAACACCCAAGCTAATGTTACGCCACACATTTCACTGCAAAGTAGCTTGTGCTGTTGCTAATGGCGTGTCTTCATTTGGATGTTAGTTTCTAGGCACATATAATAAATTATGTGTGATTTTCTTTGACAATTTATCATGTGTGTTTTTTAACCAAGATAACCCATACTTTCTGACCCTCAGTGGTTTTGAGTTCAACTAGCTGATCTGGTGTAAAATGTCTGCTACAGACCTTTGTATGTGTGGAAATGGTTGTGACCCAAGTTTGCTAACCGTGGTCTCCTGAGATTACTCCAAACTGGGAAACTGTGGAAGCTTAAAGCTGTTAAATTTCGAGGATGCTGTGCAGAGAGAGAGACACAGCAGTACTCATGAGATTTTTTTTATTTGTCTTTGAAAATATGTCTGTCTTAAATACCTTACAGTGGACGCTCATTTTAATCACTTTATGAAGGATAAACATTACTGACCAACGTAAACAGTGCTACCAGAAACTGGAGAACTCGTGACCTGCTCCTCTCTGAGGCCGTGGGGAGATGTGGGGCAGTCCATCCCAATGTTTTTCCATTTAATCGTTATTGCTATGGCTATTTTCACTGCAAATGGCAAATGTTTCATACAGATGTCCTTATAATTGCCCGCACTTACACACACACACACACACACACACATTAACTACAGTATGCCCCCAATCATTAAATGCATACAAACTACACATTAACACTTTTTACATCTTCAATCATCTTTTTGTCTTTTCTATACTCTGTCACTTACTTATTTCCTATCTCCCTCACAGGAGAATTAAAATAAAAAATAATAGTAATTTTAGAAAAGAAAAAGAAAAAGGAAACTCGAGAACTGCACAGTTTCAAAGCAGAAATGTGTCATAGCTCAGAGTGACAGGAGCCAAATCATCTCATTCACAGAAGCAGAGCATAATGATGTCATCACATTAGTCTCATGTTTACTTCCTGCTTCGTTGTTTTACTCACAGCTGATCTTGCCCCGCCTCTGACCACACCCACAATCACATCCCTAATCACTAAAACAATGAAACTGAAAATGCAATATTTTGCTCTCTAAATGATGAGAAAATAGACAGCAGTGAGGATCAATAAAATAAAATTTTATTTAACATGGATGATTATAGCATGATTATAACACTATCAGTAAACACGATACAGTTTAACACACTGTAATAAAGACAAACAAAACGATCAGGTTTTATTTTAAGAAAGTGTCATACAGCAGATTAAAAACTGAGATTAATAATTAATAATAATTTAATATAATAAGCAGGAATTTTTCTGAGCAACAATTTACCATTTGAACACAGATTCAGAAACATTTCCACACATCATGAACTCTTCCTGTTTACTTCCTGGTTTCTCCTGTTCTCGGTGTAGCTCCGCCTTGGCCACACCCTCTCACGTTTTTTTTTTTTTCTAATGTGTGCTGTTAGTTTGTGTGTGTAAACTGCTCTGTGTGTTCTGTGTCTCAGTAACAGGAATGTGAGAGTTTCATTATTATTTATTATTAAACACATTGTTTAGTCAAAAGACATCTGAAAAATGAGTTACACGTTGTCTTGTCCACGTTAATGTTCCATTATGGTGAATTATGGGTTGTTCGTTTGGTTCTCACTGGCAAGTGACATGTCCTTCATATGAAGTTCTGATTGAGAATACTTGCCCAAGAACACAAAGGGTTTGACTTCAGCTTGACCTTTTACCTTGACTGTACCTGATACACTGATATGAGATCTAATAATGTGATCATAATGAATCTATAACTGGATAATATAAAATAAAAGCTCTTTGTGTGTGTACATGTGTGTGCGTGTGTGTGTGTGTGTGTTTATCCCATAGTGTGTATGAACGTCTTGTGCACTTCTCTGTAGGCGTTACGGAGCAGCACGTAGGGGAACCAGTTCTCCAACACATCCTGACTGAGGAACGGAGATTGTTCCACTATCTACAACACACACACACATTATTCATGAGCAGCATTCACTTGTATAGCGCTTTTCAAGATACTCAAAGAAGCTTTACATGAAAAGACAAACGAGGGCAACAAAAGAATTAAGACAGTTAATGAAAGGTGGTTTTAATACTAGTTAATGAGGCGATGTTAACACTTCCATGCTCACAGTAACCATGTTTTACATGTATAAGTGTATGTTTGCATGTTAGCTGTGTTTAGACGTGATCATAGACAGCTGTTTGTGTAAATAAGATAAACGTGTGATCACCATGTCCAGTAGCAGGTAGACCGAGTCTCTGTGTTTTATCTCCACTTTCTCGATGTTCTGTCCAAGCTGCAGTAACGCTGATGACGCAAACTGTAAACAAACCATATACCGTCAAAAACTGTTATACTTTGTGATTGAACTTAATGACTGATTGTGTGTGTGTGTGTGTGTGTGTGTGTGTGTGTGTATACCATCAGGAACTCGCGGAGGTGCTCTTCAATGTTCTTGTTTTGGACGGTGAACATGGCAGCAGCGAGGTGGTTAATGGCGGTGGCGAGACAGTGGATGTTGTTTTGGTGACCTGCAGAGAAAAAACAGAAATGAGTTATTATTCAAATACAGCTCTCACATGTCCCTCCTGTTTACTTCCTGTTATAACTAGTCCCTGCTCTGACCACACCCCTGACTATACCCTGTGTGTGTGTGTGTGTGTGTTTTCACCTCCATGTTCTCGGCTGTAGAATGAGTTTGGATCGATGGCAAGAATGGGCAGTGAAACTGCAGCGAACACCAGCAGCAGACACGCCAGTTTATATTCCTCCTCCACTGAGGCATTGTCTAAACATTCACACACAAAACACACAGGATTAAATTACATCATTAAGTTAATCTAATTAGTCATTAAATGAATGAACTAAATCATCAGTTACCCGAGGGTGTGTCAGTGTGACTCACCTGAGCGCATGTTAGCGATGGCAGCAACAAGGGCTGGGTCAGTGTCACACTGCACACCAGCTGAACACGCCAGCTCATACACACTCAACAGCACCTACACATCACACAGGAGATCATCAGGTTCTGAAATAAATGGTACTGGAACCAGCACCAACAACCATGCCACAAAGTCATGGAGATAACATTTCTCCATTCTGATGTTTGATGTGAACATTAACTGAGGCTTATATATACATATATATATATATATATATATAGTCAGGTCCGGAAGTATTTGGATTGATCTCAACCCAATAGAGCTGCTTTTCACTTACTGAAGAAAGACTGAAGGCATAAAGACCCACAAAACAAGCAGCAACTGAAGGTGGCTGCAGTGAAGGCCTGGCAAAGCATCTCCAGGGAGGAAACTCAGAATGTGAGTTTTGAGAACATGGGCTCCAGACTTCAGGCAGTCACTGACTGCAAAGGATTTTCATCCAAGTATTAAAATTACGGTTATATTTACAATTATGTCACTTTGTCAAAATACCTTTGAGTTCCTGAAAATGGAGGTACTTTACTTAAAATGGCTGTAATTCCTAAATGGTAAATGCTATATTTTTGTGGAACCTCTTAAAATAAAGCTGAAAGTCTACACTTCCATCACATCTTGTATCTTATTGTTTTATTTCAAATACATTGTGGTGGTGTAGAAAGGCAGAATCACAAAAACTCTGTCACTGTCCAAATACTTACAGACCTAACTATATATGTGTGTGTGTGTGTGTGTGTATACCATCACACCCACATGTGCTTGCTGAACATCCCATTCTATTTTAGTCCCCCTTTGCTGTTAAAATAACCTTCACCCATCATATATTTACCTTATTTAGGTGATTTATTATGACTCACTAGATTAAAGTTTTGATTAATCTGATTCCCAGTTACAACTCAGCTAGTTGAATTGATTCTTTGAATCATTTATATGACCTGCATAAGTGATAGTGTGATTCTGAGAGAATGTGTGTCTGTCTGAAAATGTACTATTACGGATTGTGTGTCAATGAATCTGTATTTTGTGTGTGTGTGTGTGTGTGTGTGTGTGTGTATGACCTTGATGTCAGTGTCAGGGTTGATCAGATCTCTCACACACTTGATGGGTCCCATCAGGAATGGACAGTGTTTGTGCATCACCTACACACAGAAAGTTCATAACAGTAAAACACACACACACACTCACACACACAAGTTATGGATACACTGTGTGTGCGTGTGTGTGTGTGTATGCAGCAGATTGTCACTGCTGAATAAGTGTCTGACTGATTGTGAGAGTTGAGGACAGGAACAGAGTGTGCTCTGAGACACAAACTCACACTGCGGTCTCAGGAGTTCACACTGGAATAAACATCAGCTCTCAGCAATTGCAGAGCGTTAACCAAAGAGGACAAACATGGACAAACTCTCTCTCTCTCTCTCTCTCTCTCTCTCTCACACACACACACACACACACATTTTGACTGGTTTTCCTGTATGGGCCGTATACAGAGTTGGGTTACATAGTCGCAGTGAGGATTTAATACTGAAATTACACACATCAGTATTCAGACCTCAGATGTAACTCCAGACGCAAACGCTATTCAGAAGTTATGGGAAAGTTACATGGAGGCGGAGTTTCCCTCAGTTACCCTCGATTCTGATCTTGAGCTTGCTTCTTGTGTGATATCGGCTCGAGTGAGGAGCAGTGTTACGTTCAGCTCCACTGTATGACAGTTTGATGGAACTATGATATGTGACACTGAACTTTATGCTTTAGCTGTAAATACACTCACACAATGTGCAGTGTCATTCAAGGAAAATACAGACAGATGACACTATTAATTATTTAATTATATCATCCCTTTAAAGTCCACAAAAACGTTTTTTTTTTTTCTTACAGAGGACATCGAAGGAGATGCATCTTAACCAGAGAATTTTTATGGATAAAATCATGAATGAACTTAAAGTGAGCTGTAAATACTGATGTAATTTTCGGATGCAACTCACCAACTGTGAATGCGACCCTGAGTGAATAATTATTTCTTTATGCTTTAACACTGAATTAAATTCATTCCTGTAATGTGTGGTGTGTAGACTGTCCTGTAACCTGAAGTATATCTGTATGCAAATATATAATATAGTAATGTTCATATATTATTCAGTGTAATGTCGTACCTCCTCCAGCGCTTCCTGAGCCATGGTGCGAAACGACAGAATCACTCCAATGATGGTCAAACGCTTCAGCACATTCTCACACCCTTTAGACACAAAATCTTAATATAATATAATATAATATAATATAATATAATATAATATAATATAATATAATATAATATAATATAATATAATATAATATAATATAATATAATATAATATAATCATGGATGTTACAGTTCAGCAGTGTAATATTTATGACATGTTAAATATTTTCAGTGTGTTAGTGCCTCCTCCTGTAACCATGCTGGAATTCCAATATTGGAATCTTTTATATGGAAGGATGTCTCTAACACACCACAGGCAGTGTGTATCAGTATTGGAACACTGATTTTGTGTGTGTGTGTGTGTGTGTGTGTGTGCACGCACGCTCTGTGTCATTACCTGTGAGTCTCTTCTGAAGGCTGCTTATGATGTCAGGTTTGTCCAAATTTGCTCGGATTTGCACCAAAACGTCCATGTTGTCAAACACCAGCTTCTGCTCATAAAAAAAACAAGTGTATACACACACACACACACACACACACACACACAAAATCACATGACACCAATTCAGTAAATTCAAATCAAAAACAGGTAAAAACTGTAATAATAATAATAATAATAATAATAATAATAATAATGAAATGCTGTCCTCAGATACATACATACTGAAAAAGCAAACAATGCATTATTATTATTATTATTATTATTATTATTATTATTATTATTTCATTTTGTACCTTTAGCTCTGAGATCTGAGATGTGATGTGCCACATCAGATTCTCTCCAAGAAACTTTATTCCATATGGACCAATCAGCTCTGCCAGAGCACGCAACTCTATACACACATACACACACACACACACACACACACACACAAATGATAAACTGATATAAACATGAATTTACATCTAAATTATAACCTTGATGGTGGAGTGGCTGCTGCTTTATGTCCCAGGGTGCCCTCATGTTTGTGTTAGCTTCTGGCTCTCCCTTTTAGTTATGCTGTCACAGCTAGTCTTGCTGGAGTTCCTGCTTGCTCTCTGCACACAAAGTATATCCTTAACCATTATGTGACAATTAGCATACCTAATAATCTCTCCCTCTCTCTCTCTCTCTCTCCCTCTCTCTCTCTCTCTCTCCCTCTCCCTCTCTCTCTCTCCCTCTCTCTCTCCCTCTCCCTCCCTCTCTATGTCGAGCTACACATGCTACTCCTGAGATATCAGTGATCCTGACCCCTTCTGCTCTCTGGACCTGCCTGATCCATCCTGATGCCCTACTTCTGGTTGGAGTTCTCATCGGCTGGAGATCACTCACTGCAGGGGCCCCACATGGACGGCCTGTAGATCATTGGGATTGCTGGGGATGGTGCTGCTTGGGAGCTATGGAGATGGCTTGGGGATCTCATATGGGGAGTTGTACTGTGATGGCTTTGGGGCTGCGATTGCTGTGAGTAGTTTTGTACTCAGGACTCCATCAGTGAACAGTGGATAGGTTCAACAAAACAGACTTCATGTGAAAACTGTTAAAAGTGCTATACAAGTAAAATTGAAAATTTCAGTTTTGTTCTGTTAATAAATGTTAATAAATGTTTAATGTTTTATTATTTATATCCTGAGTGTGTGTCACTCGTACAGAGACTGTGTGTATGTTTATTATTTATTGGAGATATTACAGTCAATAGAGCAGAAATTCCTCAATACATGAGAACCTCGAGAGTCTCACAGTGGTGTGTGTGTGTGTGTGTGTGTGCACGTATCTCACCACAGATGTCTGAGTACTGCTCAGCTTTGAA
>NC_069729.1:21986282-22043782 GCF_027358585.1 Pangasianodon hypophthalmus
TCAGTGTCAGTGTGTAGTGGTGTTTAAGTGCTCAGTGTCTGTGTGTAGTGGTGTTTAAGCGCTCAGTGTCAGTGTGTAGTGGTGTTTAAGTGCTCAGTGTCAGTGTCAGTGCGTAGTGGTGTTTAAGTGCTCAGTGTCAGTGCGTAGTGGTGTTTAAGTGCTCAGTGTCAGTGTGTAGTGGTGTTTAAGCGCTCAGTGTCTGTGTGTAGTGGTGTTTAAGCGCTCAGTGTCAGTGTGTAGTGGTGTTTAAGTGCTCAGTGTCTGTGTGTAGTGGTGTTTAAGCGCTCAGTGTCAGTGTGTAGTGGTGTTTAAGCGCTCAGTGTCAGTGTGTAGTGGTGTTTAAGCGCTCAGTGTCTGTGTGTAGTGGTGTTTAAGCGCTCAGTGTCTGTGTGTAGTGGTGTTTAAGCGCTCAGTGTCAGTGTGTAGTGGTGTTTAAGTGCTCGGTGTCAGTGTGTAGTGGTGTTTAAGTGCTCGGTGTCAGTGTGTAGTGGTGTTTAAGTGCTCGGTGTCAGTGTGTAGTGGTGGTTAAGTGCTCGGTGTCAGTGTGTAGTGGTGTTTAAGTGCTCAGTGTCTGTGTGTAGTGGTGTTTAAGCGCTCAGTGTCAGTGTGTAGTGGTGTTTAAGTGCTCAGTGTCTGTGTGTAGTGGTGTTTAAGTGCTCAGTGTCTGTGTGTAGTGGTGTTTAAGTGCTCAGTGTCAGTGTGTAATGGTGTTTAAGTGCTCAGTGTCAGTGCGTAATGGTGTTTAAGTGCTGAGTGTCAGTGCGTAGTGGTGTTTAAGTGCTCAGTGTCAGTGCGTAGTGGTGTTTAAGTGCTCAGTGTCAGTGTGTAGTGGTGTTTAAGTGCTCAGTGTCTGTGTGTAGTGGTGTTTAAGTGCTCAGTGTCAGTGTGTAGTGGTGTTTAAGTGCTGAGTGTCAGTGTGTAATGGTGTTTAAGTGCTCAGTGTCAGTGTGTAGTGGTGTTTAAGTGCTGAGTGTCAGTGTGTAATGGTGTTTAAGTGCTCAGTGTCTGTGCGTAATGGTGTTTAAGTGCTCGGTGTCTGTGTGTAATGGTGTTTAAGTGCTCAGTGTCAGTGTGTAGTGGTGTTTAAGTGCTCAGTGTCTGTGTGTAGTGGTGTTTAAGTGCTCAGTGTCTGTGTGTAGTGGTGTTTAAGTGCTCAGTGTCAGTGCGTAGTGGTGTTTAAGTGCTCAGTGTCAGTGCGTAGTGGTGTTTAAGTGCTGAGTGTCAGTGCGTAATGGTGTTTAAGTGCTCAGTGTCAGTGCGTAGTGGTGTTTAAGCGCTCAGTGTCAGTGCGTAGTGGTGTTTAAGTGCTCAGTGTCAGTGCGTAGTGGTGTTTAAGTGCTCAGTGTCAGTGTGTAGTGGTGTTTAAGTGCTCAGTGTCTGTGTGTAGTGGTGTTTAAGTGCTCAGTGTCAGTGTGTAGTGGTGTTTAAGTGCTGAGTGTCAGTGTGTAGTGGTGTTTAAGTGCTCAGTGTCAGTGTGTAGTGGTGTTTAAGTGCTGAGTGTCAGTGTGTAATGGTGTTTAAGTGCTCAGTGTCAGTGTGTAATGGTGTTTAAGTGCTCAGTGTCTGTGTGTAGTGGTGTTTAAGTGCTCAGTGTCAGTGTGTAGTGGTGTTTAAGTGCTCAGTGTCAGTGTGTAGTGGTGTTTAAGTGCTCAGTGTCAGTGTGTAGTGGTGTTTAAGTGCTCAGTATCAGTGCGTAGTGGTGTTTAAGTGCTGAGTGTCAGTGTGTAATGGTGTTTAAGTGCTCAGTGTCTGTGCGTAATGGTGTTTAAGTGCTCAGTGTCTGTGCGTAATGGTGTTTAAGTGCTCAGTGTCAGTGTGTAGTGGTGTTTAAGTGCTCAGTGTCTGTGTGTAGTGGTGTTTAAGTGCTCAGTGTCAGTGTGTAGTGGTGTTTAAGTGCTGAGTGTCAGTGTGTAGTGGTGTTTAAGTGCTCAGTGTCAGTGTGTAGTGGTGTTTAAGTGCTGAGTGTCAGTGTGTAATGGTGTTTAAGTGCTCAGTGTCAGTGTGTAATGGTGTTTAAGTGCTCAGTGTCTGTGTGTAGTGGTGTTTAAGTGCTCAGTGTCAGTGTGTAGTGGTGTTTAAGTGCTCAGTGTCAGTGTGTAGTGGTGTTTAAGTGCTCAGTGTCAGTGTGTAGTGGTGTTTAAGTGCTCAGTATCAGTGCGTAGTGGTGTTTAAGTGCTGAGTGTCAGTGTGTAATGGTGTTTAAGTGCTCAGTGTCTGTGCGTAATGGTGTTTAAGTGCTCAGTGTCTGTGCGTAATGGTGTTTAAGTGCTCAGTGTCAGTGTGTAGTGGTGTTTAAGTGCTCAGTGTCAGTGTGTAGTGGTGTTTAAGTGCTCAGTGTCAGTGTGTAGTGGTGTTTAAGTGCTCAGTGTCTGTGTGTAGTGGTGTTTAAGTGCTCAGTGTCAGTGTGTAATGGTGTTTAAGTGCTCAGTGTCAGTGTGTAGTGGTGTTTAAGCGCTCAGTGTCAGTGTGTAGTGGTGTTTAAGTGCTCAGTGTCTGTGTGTAGTGGTGTTTAAGCGCTCAGTGTCAGTGTGTAGTGGTGTTTAAGCGCTCAGTGTCAGTGTGTAGTGGTGTTTAAGCGCTCAGTGTCAGTGTGTAGTGGTGTTTAAGTGCTCAGTGTCTGTGCGTAATGGTGTTTAAGTGCTCAGTGTCAGTGTGTAGTGGTGTTTAAGTGCTCAGTGTCTGTGTGTAGTGGTGTTTAAGCGCTCAGTGTCAGTGTGTAGTGGTGTTTAAGTGCTCAGTGTCAGTGTCAGTGCGTAGTGGTGTTTAAGTGCTCAGTGTCAGTGCGTAGTGGTGTTTAAGTGCTCAGTGTCAGTGTGTAGTGGTGTTTAAGCGCTCAGTGTCTGTGTGTAGTGGTGTTTAAGCGCTCAGTGTCAGTGTGTAGTGGTGTTTAAGTGCTCAGTGTCTGTGTGTAGTGGTGTTTAAGCGCTCAGTGTCAGTGTGTAGTGGTGTTTAAGCGCTCAGTGTCAGTGTGTAGTGGTGTTTAAGCGCTCAGTGTCTGTGTGTAGTGGTGTTTAAGCGCTCAGTGTCTGTGTGTAGTGGTGTTTAAGCGCTCAGTGTCAGTGTGTAGTGGTGTTTAAGTGCTCGGTGTCAGTGTGTAGTGGTGTTTAAGTGCTCGGTGTCAGTGTGTAGTGGTGTTTAAGTGCTCGGTGTCAGTGTGTAGTGGTGGTTAAGTGCTCGGTGTCAGTGTGTAGTGGTGTTTACGTGCTCAGTGTCTGTGTGTAGTGGTGTTTAAGCGCTCAGTGTCAGTGTGTAGTGGTGTTTAAGTGCTCAGTGTCTGTGTGTAGTGGTGTTTAAGTGCTCAGTGTCTGTGTGTAGTGGTGTTTAAGTGCTCAGTGTCAGTGTGTAATGGTGTTTAAGTGCTCAGTGTCAGTGCGTAATGGTGTTTAAGTGCTGAGTGTCAGTGCGTAGTGGTGTTTAAGTGCTCAGTGTCAGTGCGTAGTGGTGTTTAAGTGCTCAGTGTCAGTGTGTAGTGGTGTTTAAGTGCTCAGTGTCAGTGTGTAGTGGTGTTTAAGTGCTCAGTGTCTGTGTGTAGTGGTGTTTAAGCGCTCAGTGTCAGTGTGTAGTGGTGTTTAAGCGCTCAGTGTCAGTGTGTAGTGGTGTTTAAGTGCTCAGTGTCAGTGTGTAGTGGTGTTTAAGTGCTCAGTGTCAGTGTGTAATGGTGTTTAAGTGCTCAGTGTCAGTGTGTAGTGGTGTTTAAGCGCTCAGTGTCAGTGTGTAGTGGTGTTTAAGTGCTCAGTGTCTGTGTGTAGTGGTGTTTAAGCGCTCAGTGTCAGTGTGTAGTGGTGTTTAAGCGCTCAGTGTCAGTGTGTAGTGGTGTTTAAGCGCTCAGTGTCAGTGTGTAGTGGTGTTTAAGTGCTCAGTGTCAGTGTGTAGTGGTGTTTAAGTGCTCAGTGTCTGTGCGTAATGGTGTTTAAGTGCTCAGTGTCTGTGTGTAATGGTGTTTAAGTGCTCAGTGTCAGTGTGTAGTGGTGTTTAAGTGCTCAGTGTCTGTGTGTAGTGGTGTTTAAGCGCTCAGTGTCAGTGTGTAGTGGTGTTTAAGTGCTCAGTGTCAGTGTCAGTGCGTAGTGGTGTTTAAGTGCTCAGTGTCAGTGCGTAGTGGTGTTTAAGTGCTCAGTGTCAGTGTGTAGTGGTGTTTAAGTGCTCAGTGTCTGTGTGTAGTGGTGTTTAAGCGCTCAGTGTCAGTGTGTAGTGGTGTTTAAGTGCTCAGTGTCTGTGTGTAGTGGTGTTTAAGCGCTCAGTGTCAGTGTGTAGTGGTGTTTAAGTGCTCAGTGTCAGTGTGTAGTGGTGTTTAAGCGCTCAGTGTCTGTGTGTAGTGGTGTTTAAGCGCTCAGTGTCTGTGTGTAGTGGTGTTTAAGCGCTCAGTGTCAGTGTGTAGTGGTGTTTAAGTGCTCAGTGTCAGTGTGTAGTGGTGTTTAAGTGCTCGGTGTCAGTGTGTAGTGGTGTTTAAGTGCTCGGTGTCAGTGTGTAGTGGTGTTTAAGTGCTGAGTGTCAGTGTGTAGTGGTGTTTAAGCGCTCAGTGTCTGTGTGTAGTGGTGTTTAAGCGCTCAGTGTCAGTGTGTAGTGGTGTTTAAGTGCTCAGTGTCTGTGTGTAGTGGTGTTTAAGTGCTCAGTGTCTGTGTGTAGTGGTGTTTAAGTGCTCAGTGTCAGTGTGTAATGGTGTTTAAGTGCTCAGTGTCAGTGTGTAATGGTGTTTAAGTGCTGAGTGTCAGTGTGTAGTGGTGTTTAAGTGCTCAGTGTCAGTGTCAGTGCGTAGTGGTGTTTAAGTGCTCAGTGTCAGTGCGTAGTGGTGTTTAAGTGCTCAGTGTCAGTGTGTAGTGGTGTTTAAGTGCTCAGTGTCAGTGTGTAGTGGTGTTTAAGTGCTCAGTGTCTGTGTGTAGTGGTGTTTAAGCGCTCAGTGTCAGTGTGTAGTGGTGTTTAAGCGCTCAGTGTCTGTGTGTAGTGGTGTTTAAGTGCTCAGTGTCAGTGCGTAGTGGTGTTTAAGTGCTCAGTGTCAGTGCGTAGTGGTGTTTAAGTGCTCAGTGTCAGTGCGTAATGGTGTTTAAGTGCTCAGTGTCAGTGTGTAGTGGTGTTTAAGTGCTCAGTGTTTGTGTGTAGTGGTGTTTAAGTGCTCAGTGTCAGTGTGTAGTGGTGTTTAAGTGCTGAGTGTCAGTGTGTAATGGTGTTTAAGTGCTCAGTGTCAGTGTGTAGTGGTGTTTAAGTGCTCAGTGTCAGTGTGTAGTGGTGTTTAAGCGCTCAGTGTCAGTGTGTAGTGGTGTTTAAGCGCTCAGTGTCAGTGTGTAGTGGTGTTTAAGTGCTGAGTGTCAGTGTGTAATGGTGTTTAAGTGCTCAGTGTCAGTGTGTAGTGGTGTTTAAGTGCTCAGTGTCAGTGTGTAGTGGTGTTTAAGTGCTCAGTGTCAGTGTGTAGTGGTGTTTAAGTGCTCAGTGTCTGTGTGTAATGGTGTTTAAGTGCTCAGTGTCAGTGTGTAGTGGTGTTTAAGTGCTCAGTATCAGTGTGTAGTGGTGTTTAAGCGCTCAGTGTCAGTGTGTAGTGGTGTTTAAGCGCTCAGTGTCTGTGTGTAGTGGTGTTTAAGCGCTCAGTGTCAGTGTGTAGTGGTGTTTAAGTGCTCAGTGTCAGTGTGTAGTGGTGTTTAAGCGCTCAGTGTCAGTGTGTAGTGGTGTTTAAGTGCTCAGTGTCAGTGTGTAGTGGTGTTTAAGTGCTCAGTGTCTGTGCGTAATGGTGTTTAAGTGCTCAGTGTCTGTGTGTAATGGTGTTTAAGTGCTCAGTGTCAGTGTGTAGTGGTGTTTAAGTGCTCAGTGTCAGTGTCAGTGCGTAGTGGTGTTTAAGTGCTCAGTGTCAGTGCGTAGTGGTGTTTAAGTGCTCAGTGTAAGTGTGTAGTGGTGTTTAAGTGCTCAGTGTCTGTGTGTAGTGGTGTTTAAGCGCTCAGTGTCAGTGTGTAGTGGTGTTTAAGCGCTCAGTGTCTGTGTGTAGTGGTGTTTAAGCGCTCAGTGTCAGTGTGTAGTGGTGTTTAAGTGCTCAGTGTCAGTGTGTAGTGGTGTTTAAGCGCTCAGTGTCTGTGTGTAGTGGTGTTTAAGCGCTCAGTGTCTGTGTGTAGTGGTGTTTAAGCGCTCAGTGTCAGTGTGTAGTGGTGTTTAAGTGCTCAGTGTCAGTGCGTAATGGTGTTTAAGTGCTCAGTGTCAGTGTGTAGTGGTGTTTAAGTGCTCAGTGTTTGTGTGTAGTGGTGTTTAAGTGCTCAGTGTTTGTGTGTAGTGGTGTTTAAGTGCTCAGTGTCAGTGTGTAATGGTGTTTAAGTGCTGAGTGTCAGTGTGTAATGGTGTTTAAGTGCTGAGTGTCAGTGTGTAGTGGTGTTTAAGTGCTCAGTGTCAGTGTCAGTGCGTAGTGGTGTTTAAGTGCTCAGTGTCAGTGCGTAGTGGTGTTTAAGTGCTCAGTGTCAGTGTGTAGTGGTGTTTAAGTGCTCAGTGTCAGTGTGTAGTGGTGTTTAAGTGCTCAGTGTCTGTGTGTAGTGGTGTTTAAGCGCTCAGTGTCAGTGTGTAGTGGTGTTTAAGCGCTCAGTGTCTGTGTGTAGTGGTGTTTAAGTGCTCAGTGTCAGTGCGTAGTGGTGTTTAAGTGCTCAGTGTCAGTGCGTAGTGGTGTTTAAGTGCTCAGTGTCAGTGCGTAATGGTGTTTAAGTGCTCAGTGTCAGTGTGTAGTGGTGTTTAAGTGCTCAGTGTTTGTGTGTAGTGGTGTTTAAGTGCTCAGTGTCAGTGTGTAGTGGTGTTTAAGTGCTGAGTGTCAGTGTGTAATGGTGTTTAAGTGCTCAGTGTCAGTGTGTAGTGGTGTTTAAGTGCTCAGTGTCAGTGTGTAGTGGTGTTTAAGTGCTCAGTGTCAGTGTGTAGTGGTGTTTAAGCGCTCAGTGTCAGTGTGTAGTGGTGTTTAAGTGCTGAGTGTCAGTGTGTAATGGTGTTTAAGTGCTCAGTGTCAGTGTGTAGTGGTGTTTAAGTGCTCAGTGTCAGTGTGTAGTGGTGTTTAAGTGCTCAGTGTCAGTGTGTAGTGGTGTTTAAGTGCTCAGTGTCTGTGTGTAATGGTGTTTAAGTGCTCAGTGTCAGTGTGTAGTGGTGTTTAAGTGCTCAGTATCAGTGTGTAGTGGTGTTTAAGTGCTCAGTGTCAGTGTGTAGTGGTGTTTAAGCGCTCAGTGTCTGTGTGTAGTGGTGTTTAAGCGCTCAGTGTCAGTGTGTAGTGGTGTTTAAGTGCTCAGTGTCAGTGTGTAGTGGTGTTTAAGCGCTCAGTGTCAGTGTGTAGTGGTGTTTAAGTGCTCAGTGTCAGTGTGTAGTGGTGTTTAAGTGCTCAGTGTCTGTGCGTAATGGTGTTTAAGTGCTCAGTGTCTGTGTGTAATGGTGTTTAAGTGCTCAGTGTCTGTGTGTAGTGGTGTTTAAGCGCTCAGTGTCAGTGTGTAGTGGTGTTTAAGCGCTCAGTGTCAGTGTGTAGTGGTGTTTAAGCGCTCAGTGTCAGTGTGTAGTGGTGTTTAAGCGCTCAGTGTCAGTGTGTAGTGGTGTTTAAGCGCTCAGTGTCAGTGTGTAGTGGTGTTTAAGCGCTCAGTGTCTGTGTGTAGTGGTGTTTAAGCGCTCAGTGTCAGTGTGTAGTGGTATTTAAGTGCTCAGTGTCAGTGTGTAGTGGTGTTTAAGTGCTCAGTGTCAGTGTGTAATGGTGTTTAAGCGCTCAGTGTCAGTGTGTAGTGGTGTTTAAGCGCTCAGTGTCAGTGTGTAGTGGTGTTTAAGCGCTCAGTGTCAGTGTGTAGTGGTGTTTAAGCGCTCAGTGTCAGTGTGTAGTGGTGTTTAAGTGCTCAGTGTCAGTGTGTAGTGGTGTTTAAGTGCTCAGTGTCAGTGTGTAGTGGTGTTTAAGTGCTCAGTGTCAGTGTGTAGTGGTGTTTAAGTGCTGAGTGTCAGTGTGTAATGGTGTTTAAGCGCTCAGTGTCAGTGTGTAGTGGTGTTTAAGCGCTCAGTGTCAGTGTGTAGTGGTGTTTAAGTGCTCAGTATCAGTGTGTAGTGGTGTTTAAGTGCTCAGTGTCAGTGTGTAGTGGTGTTTAAGTGCTCAGTGTCAGTGTGTAGTGGTGTTTAAGTGCTGAGTGTCAGTGTGTAATGGTGTTTAAGTGCTCAGTGTCAGTGTGTAGTGGTGTTTAAGTGCTCAGTGTCAGTGTGTAGTGGTGTTTAAGTGCTCAGTGTCAGTGTGTAGTGGTGTTTAAGTGCTCAGTGTCTGTGTGTAGTGGTGTTTAAGCGCTCAGTGTCAGTGTGTAGTGGTGTTTAAGTGCTCAGTGTCAGTGTGTAGTGGTGTTTAAGCGCTCAGTGTCAGTGTGTAGTGGTGTTTAAGCGCTCAGTGTCAGTGTGTAGTGGTGTTTAAGTGCTGAGTGTCAGTGTGTAATGGTGTTTAAGTGCTCAGTGTCAGTGTGTAATGGTGTTTAAGTGCTCAGTGTCTGTGCGTAATGGTGTTTAAGCGCTCAGTGTCAGTGTGTAGTGGTGTTTAAGTGCTCAGTGTCAGTCTGTAGTGGTGTTTAAGCGCTCAGTGTCAGTGTGTAGTGGTGTTTAAGTGCTCAGTGTCAGTGTGTAGTGGTGTTTAAGCGCTCAGTGTCAGTGTGTAGTGGTGTTTAAGTGCTCAGTGTCAGTGTGTAGTGGTGTTTAAGTGCTCAGTATCAGTGTGTAGTGGTGTTTAAGTGCTCAGTGTCAGTGTGTAATGGTGTTTAAGTGCTCAGTGTCAGTGTGTAATGGTGTTTAAGTGCTCAGTGTCTGTGCGTAATGGTGTTTAAGTGCTCAGTGTCTGTGCGTAATGGTGTTTAAGTGCTCAGTGTCAGTGTGTAGTGGTGTTTAAGTGCTCAGTGTCTGTGTGTAATGGTGTTTAAGTGCTCAGTGTCTGTGCGTAGTGGTGTTTAAGTGCTCAGTGTCTGTGCGTAATGGTGTTTAAGTGCTCAGTGTCTGTGCGTAATGGTGTTTAAGTGCTCAGTGTCAGTGCGTAGTGGTGTTTAAGTGCTCAGTGTCTGTGTGTAGTGGTGTTTAAGCGCTCAGTGTCAGTGTGTAGTGGTGTTTAAGTGCTCAGTGTCAGTGTGTAGTGGTGTTTAAGCGCTCAGTGTCAGTGTGTAGTGGTGTTTAAGTGCTCAGTGTCAGTGTGTAGTGGTGTTTAAGTGCTCAGTGTCAGTGTGTAATGGTGTTTAAGTGCTCAGTGTCTGTGTGTAGTGGTGTTTAAGTGCTCAGTGTCAGTGTGTAGTGGTGTTTAAGTGCTCAGTGTCTGTGTGTAGTGGTGTTTAAGCGCTCAGTGTCAGTGCGTATTGGTGTTTAAGTGCTCAGTGTCTGTGTGTAGTGGTGTTTAAGTGCTCAGTGTCAGTGCGTAGTGGTGTTTAAGTGCTCAGTGTCTGTGTGTAATGGTGTTTAAGTGCTCAGTGTTTGTGTGTAGTGTTGAAGGGCTCAGTCTTTGTGTGTATTGGTGTTTAATTTTTCAAGTGTTGTCTGTAGCGATATTTAAGTGTTCAGTGTCAGTGTTTATCTGTGTTTAAGTACTGTGTTTAAGTGTTCAGGTACCTGTAATCGTAACCAGTCAAGTCTAAGAGCTTTAAAATCTAGTTCATCACCACAGTCCACTGCAGATTAAACAAAAACATTTTTTAATAAACACTGATGTAATGTGATAAACACTTGGCATTTGGATATTTTACAAATTATAAATGTAAATATAATAGGATAAAAGTTACACTGTTTGAGTGTGAGTGCGCTCAGATCAGAGACAAACGACGACATGAGCTCGGATTCCTCTTCAGGACACACAGCGATGCTCTGAAATTCATAAACATTTATAATTTCAAATCTATAAATTTATCCCTAATGAGTGAGTCAGAGGTGACGGTGGTGAGGAAAAACTCCCTGAGACGATATGAGGAAGAAACCTTGAGAGGAGCAAGACTCAAAAGGGAATCCATCCTCATCTGGCTGACACCGGATAGTGCGATTATAAATCATTCCCTTCTATAACTGTGTACTATAGAGTCAAAAAGTGCTAAGCGTTTTGAAACAATCTTCAGTACAAACATCAGGGTCATTTTTGATTTCATTTGTGTCTTAGCTTTAAGTCTAAAAGTGCATTTGTTAGGCTATCCAAGTGAGACCATCCACAGCAATCTTTAGAGTATCTGTGTGGTACATCCACAGCAGCAACGAACGACTCTACATTCTATACATTCTACACATTCTATATATTCTAGACATTAATACCTGTATAGTGTCCTTGAGTGTGAGAGCATCAAAGCGAGACAGATACTGCAGATGGTAACGCTGAATAACGGAGCTATAACGCTGCAGCAGAGCTCGAAGCTTCTCCATGTAGAACAGCAGCTCTGCTATCAGCCTGCAAGGGGCACAGACCTCATTTACATATTCATCATGTACCAGCTAGTTTGATTAACAGTGCAGCAGTGAAAATGTTCTGTGAAAATATTTAAATATTTAAAATATACTTTAGACAAATATTGTTTAGACATTAAAACATTGTGTAGAGGTTAAATAATAGAATCTTATTAGAATAACAGATTTAAAAATGAACATTTTGTTAAAACAGAGAAATTAGACATTTTAAATCTTCTTGGTATTAGAAAACTAAAAACTAAAACTAAAACTAAAACATTATTATTATTATTATTATTATTATTATTAAAATGTTTAATTTGTTAGAATAATTTTTAAATGTTAGAAATTTGTTGGAAATTGTAATTAGAGAACTAGACATTTTAAAGGCATTTTAAAGGTTTTTTTTTAACTGCTCACACTCACGCATCAGTGTAATCTTCAGGAGTTTTAGTTTTTGGGACATTTTCATGATGACGCACCAACCAGCAGATTTCATCACGCGAGAATGACAGAGCCATAAACACAAACAATGCCTGAGAGAGAAAAGAGAGAAAAGAGGAGAAGATGAGCATAACTGCATGAATATGTACTAAAATTAATTTGTTGTTACTTCACCTCATTAATAACTAAATATAATTAATATAACAGGGAGAACAGATTTCACACTAAAAAGAAATTAAAGTTCATTTGATCTTTCGACCTTTGGTCCAAGCAGAGCTGGTTGATCCTCCAACACCTTTGTCAGCTCCTTTAAAGCGTTTCTCAGGAAGTGACGTTTCTCCCGATGAATCGCTCCACTGCACAGTTTAACACAGAACCCAGTGTTTATTCATGTTCACTGAGAAATACATCATAAACACCATGAATCTGTAACTTACCAGTTAGCCGTTGCGTGTTCTTTACACTCTTTAATATCAGCAACTCGTTTACTGTAACTACAGAGAGAAAAGGAAGAGTATTTACTGCTCTCATCAGCATCAGAAACACTTTATTGCCTTTGAGTTGTGCTCAAAGGAATTGGTTTTGGTTCGGTGCCAGTGTGCAAAATTAAACAATACATCCAAACATGCAGTGCAGCAACAACAGACAGTGCAACAAACAGACAGTGCAGCAGGACCAGGCAGTGCACTAAACACTCGGATGTTTGGTGTTGGCTCAGTACCAATTTTCACTGCCTTCCTCTTTGCCCTGATGATGTATAGGTCCTTGATTTTGGTGAGTTCACAGCCGATGATCTTCTTCGCTGAGTGGACCACTCGCTGCAGTCTGGTCTTACAGACAGAAGAGACCGAGGGGAACCAGACTGTAATGGAGGTAGTGAGCACACTTTCTATGATGGCTGAGTAAAATCTTTTCAGGACTAGTTAAGATACATTGAGTTTCCTAGTAGTGAAGGCACAGGTTCACTGCATCCTCAACTGAGTGGTTTGCCCTGTAGGCAAACTGTAGAAGGTCAAGGAGTGAGTCTGTAATGGACTTCAGGTGGGCCAGAATCAGACACTCAAAGGACTTCATAACAGATGATGTCAAAGCAACTGTTCTATAATCCTTCAGTCCTGTTATCTTGTTTTTTTGGGGTTGGGCACAATGTTGGATAGTTTGAAGCAGTCAGGGACAATGCATAACTGTAGGGAGGTGTTGAAAATGTGGGTGAATACAGGAGCTAGTTGATGTTGTCATGATTGTACCACACAATGATCATCTTAGGGAGGCACATGTCTTCACAAAAGGAGATGTAGGATGTAACTGTATCAGAATATTCATCAATACTGCTACATCAGCCTTCCATTGCCTCCCAGTCAGTGGAGTCCAGGAAGTCCCTCAATGTTTCTACGGCCTTAGGTGGCCAGTGCTGGCTGGTTGTTTTGGTGGGCTTAGACTGCTTCAGTTTCCTTTTGCATGTGAGTAGAAGAATGATCATAGTGTGGTCCGAGTTAACAAGAGGTACATGCGAAAAAAAAAAGTGATGGAATGCCCCTTTGATGGTGGTGTAGGAATGGTCAAGGGTGTTTTCCTCCAAGTGGGGCAGCTGATCAGCTGATGGTATTCAGGTAGATTATGTCTTATGTTACTGTGATTGAAATCACCCATCAGAAAAATCACAGTGTTGTTCATTACCACACAGTGTGTTGTTTAAATCTGCTCTGAACAGCTGATATCCCGTAAGGTGAAGAGCTGCATCAGGGTGCTTTATCTTAGCCACAATTATAGCGGAATTCTGAGATGCAAGCATAGTCCTTGTTAGATCTAACAAGTAGTGCAACTCATCTATCTTTTTAGCAAGAGAGCACATATAATTATAACCGCCAACAAGCTAATGCGCCTCCTTGCTTGCTTCTGTACCGCCTGTGTGAACACATTTACCGGACAGCGTCTTTGCTTACGTTCAGTTGGTGATCTAAAGCCAAATAGCATAGAACTTCAAATAGAAAACCAGATGTTAATTCTGGGAGTTGTCCTTTAGTTTTAGAAGTTCCTCTCCTGAAGCAGTCATTTTTTTCCTTCCATGGGCACGTAATACACAGTAAAGATGTAAAAACAAAGATGTAAAACAAGTAAGACAAGTAAAACAATTAAGATGGAAAATAAACAAGAAATAAAAACAAATAAACATAATTAATTTAATAATCAATTTGACTCTCAAAACTGACAGTCATATTATTTAACATTCCCTTAGTCTGTAATGTTTGTTATGTCTCTCTCTCTCTCACACACACACACACACACACACACACAAGATTAGCAGATACAATGAATAATGAATGTCTCTCAAAATGCCTCACAAAATTGTGAGAACCAGAACTGATCCCTCTCTCACCCTTTGATGGAGTCGAAATGTTCCTCTGACAGTTTGTGGACATTAATAACTTCGTCTCTGATGAGTGTGATGTAAAAACCGCTGCGTAAAGCCATCTTCCACAAATCCAGAGACGCAGCGTTTGATGCCAGACTGCTGTGGCACAACAGGAATCCCACTGAAACACACACACATACACACACACACACACACACACACACACACACACTGCTTTACTAATCACTAATCACAGTTCACTACATGCACTGGTGATTTACATAGAAAATAATATGATTTTTTATTTTACCACAGACTATCATTATATTAAAAACAAAGTTTCTTAGCTTAGTAATGAATGTGAGCAGGTCACTGACTACAGACATCATTTTAAATCCCTCTACTGATACAATAATCATCCTGATTAACAACCTTAAATTACATTACTTTCCTGTCATCATCTACAATTTCAGTCATGCAGAGATAGCAAACCATTTAACAGGAGTTTGGATTTAAATCTAGTATGAAAATTTAAAATAATACACACTGAAAAACAAAATCTTTATTGTTGAATTATAAAGAACACACTCACAAATGATCCAGCGCTCCATCACCTCCACAGATAAATACTCACATGCCATCTGTAAGACACACACACACACACACACAATGAACCATGTCACTGGTCTCGGGGTTAATCAGGACTGTATTATAATATTATAACGAGATTGTAATGAACCGTGTCACTGGTCTCGGAATTAATCATGGCCGCTGGCGTGTTGATGATGCTCAGAAGCTGAGCGCTACGCCACTGCTCCACCTGCAGGTTCCTCCGAGGATAAACAAACTGCAGTGACACCAGAGCCTCTGTCACTGACTAACACACACACACACACAGTTACAGTTACATTCCTGTAAATAGAAAGCGTGATTATGAGGAAGAGCTATATTAAACTCGAGCTACATTAAAGAGCACTGTTAGGGTGATGGCAGGGTTAGAGTGATGGGTGAAGCTAGAGTCAGGCAGGTGATTCTGTGTGTGTGTGTTTGTGTGTGTGTGTGTGTACCTTGGTGTGTGGTCCGAACTCCTCAGTGAGTTTTTTTAGATGATTTTCGTACTCAATGATCATTTGTCCGAGGCGAGGAAACGACGGGTCACTGCACAAGCGACAAAAACATCAGAATTAATTAAAGACTCAAACATCAGTCCCACAAACACGATTTGCTTTTGGATTCCAGATGGATCGTTTACTGCTATACAAGCCCCGTCCCTTAACACACCCTTTACCACTACTGTTATTAGTCTTGATAGTGTGTGTGTGTGTGTGTGTGTGAGATGAATAAACCTGCTGCCATTTGAGAGCTCATATGCGCAGTTGTACATGCCGATCAGAGCTTTTCTATCATCGACACGTGATAACAATAAAATGACGGACGCATAGGTGATGATCAGGTCCAGGTAATTCTTAGTGAAGTCAAAGTTCACCGCCTGAAACAGTTTATTTATTAGAATTATAACAGTGAAGATTAACAAAATAATGATAGTGTTATTGAGTGCTTTGGGAAAAGCCTCTCCATCACTTACGATGTTAAAGAAGCACTGGCAGGCGTCGATGGTGTTCAGTACCTCATAAACATGATCCTTAAGTAAAACATAAAAAATGATACATGAAGTTCACACTGACATCTTATTGTGACTGTAATGCATTAAACCTTAATGTGTATAATAAATTTACAATATCATATTTAGTGATTTATTAAAGCACTATTTTTCATAATAAACCATTCTGTGATCTTTCAATGTTAAAAAGACCAAATAATATCACAATAATTACATACATTAACAGTAAATATAGATCTATAAACTGTGTTCTTATATAAGAAATGATGCAGTGGTGAATTGATTCTTTTAAACATAAAATAAGTCAGTTTAAATAATAATAATAATAATAATAATAATAATAATAATAATAATAATAATAATAATTTATCCCATTAGCTGTTTGGAATTCTGTGTTTGTTTTTTAATTAAAGCTGAATAGTAAATAATCTCACCCTGAACTCCATGACATCGATAAAAGAATCGTAAAAACTGCTGAGAGCCTCCAGGATGGCTGATTTCTGTTTCTGAACGCTGCTGAGCTGCTGCTGTATTTTACCATTAAACACACAAACAAAATACTTTTACACTGAAATTCAACAAAACAACGCAAAACAATGCAAGACTAATAAAATCAGAACAGGTTTTTGTGTGTACTGTGTGTGTGTGTTACTGTGTGTGTGTGGGTGTTATTGTGTGTTACTGTGTGTGTGTGTGTGTGTGTGTGTGTGGGTGGGTGTTATTGTGTGTTACTGCGTGTGTGTCACTGTGTATTTGTTACTGTGTATGTGTGTGTGTGTGTGTGTGTGTGTGTGTGTGTGTGTTATTGTATGTTACTGTGTGTGTGTTACTGTGTGTGTGTGTCACTGTGTGTGTGTGTGTTATTGTGTGTTACTGTGTGTGTTACTGTGTGTGTGTGTCACTGTGTGTGTGTTATTGTGTGTTACTGTGTGTGTGTTACTGTGTGTGTGTGTCACTGTGTGTGTGTGTGTTATTGTGTGTTACTGTGTGTGTGTTAGTGTGTGTGTTATTGTGTGTTACTGTGTGTGTGTGTGTTACTGTGTGTGTGTGTGTGTGTGTGTGTTACTGTGTGAAAATTACACTTCCTCCTCTGAAGTCAATGTTCGGAAATTTCCTGTTGATGAATTTTATTGCAGATTCCATTGATTTATCAGAGAGAAACGCAGGCCGTTGTTTTGGATCCGCACACGTCTTAAAGGAGAAATATTTATTTTAGGTAACAGATAATAACACAGGGCTAATAAATGAAAAAAGAAGTTGTTTAGTTTGTTCTCTAATCGTCCACTCTGAGCCAGCTGTGTGGTGGAGTGCTGATTAGTAACTCAATGGTCTCGGATAAGCAGAGTTTATGGGATGGTTCTGGAAACACTAAGATGTTTGGTTAGGGAAGTGTTCATGAAATCAATCAGCACTTCTCTTGATCATCACGCTGCCTCACTTGCTTCTAATACCTATAATTTACCAATATATCTCTTTATCAAATCTGTTTATTCCACCTCAATATATCCTGTGGGCCCCAAACAGCTTTCCCAAATCCACACACACACACACACACACACACACTCTCTCTCTCTCACTCTCTCTCTCTCTCTCTCTCTCTTTTTTATCTGTACTCCCCTGCTGGCACCATGACTTGGTTTCTTTAACATATGCTTTTAAAGGAAATAAAAATTAATGATGTGGTGATGTACCATCTTAAATCTGAAATAATAATGCAATTAACATTGAGCTAAACTGCTACCCATAATGGAGTTAATCTTTATTTTCAGGTTAAAATCTTCTACCAGAATGTTAATATCCTCTATGAAGGGGTGTACCTGAGGGAACGTGGTGTTTCTACAATGTAATAAATGACTAAAGGTTCAGAGTGATTCCTCTTTAAACAACATTCTAAAGTTTCCTCCTTCTCCTTCACATAATAACTGAACTCTCACTCTGACTGTGTGCTGAAGTAGAATTTAATCTCATTCTGTTTCTGTTTGAAAATAGGAAGCTGTGAGCACAGACACTGACATACCAAAAACCACCACGTTGGACTGGATCACATTTATCACATCATTACACACTGAATTCACACAATTAGTCCTACAAAATGGCTCTCGCACATTACACCACTACACAACTAGAGGGAGGGAGAGAGAGAGAGAGAGAGAGAGAGAGAGAGATAGAAAGAGCTTGTGCGTATGTGTGTGCGTGTGTGCGTGTGTGTGTGTGTGTGTGTGTGTGTTATGTCGAGCTGCTGGTTTCCTGTTTGCACTTCCTTTTTGATTCTCTGCTCTGAATTATAACAAACTCTTTACACCATTTAACACACAAACAAATGTACATTTTATTTTATTGTACTCACACACTTTATATAACACTGATATGCAGATCAATGAGACCTCAATATAGAGATTAATATTAATAACCTGATGTATTTGGATAAAGCCATTTAATTCCACAATCCTCATTATATCTGCTTTTTTATACATGCAAATATTAAAAAGAAACTAAGTGTTTAATTGCAAACATTTAATCACAGTCATAAATTTTATAAATGTTCACACTGTGAGGAGGTATTGCTGTCCGTCATGTTCCTGTTTTCTGGGGCGTTGGTAAGCAGGCTTTGCAAAAACATTTCTATATATTTTTATAATAATTTTTTCTAGTAATTGAAAATTTCTGACCTTTTTGATGTGATTCATGCGGATTAACACTCCTCTTCCCCGCTCGTTTAAAACCACCATTTTCTCTGCCAGTTTTAGTTGGTAAGCCATGATTGACACACACACACACACACACACTCTCTCTCTCACACAAACACATACTCAGAGCGGAACACTATAGCCACACCCACTTTGAAGAGGAGGAGCTAATTATGACCAGTAAAGGATGAGCTTTCCATTTGCAGATTGTTAAGTTTATTATCATAAACACACTAATATTAACATGAACCATGTTTAATAAAACTATTTTATCACCAGTTTATTTCTAGTATTCTGTTGTTATTATTATGTAGTTAAAATATTATAACAGTAGAAATAATAATACTTTATTTGTAAGATACATGTACTAATAGAATAACAAAAACAATATAAATGTATTACTACCTTAGTTATCTGTACTGTATGATATGACTAAATATTGCTGAATTTTTTTAGTATCTCAGTATATCAGTATCTCAGTGTCTCCATAGATCATTATAGGGAGTTTAGGGAGGAGTACTGTCTTTTGTTTATATGTATTTTTATATAGGTAATTTAGTTTTCCTAAAACAGTGTTTTTTTTTTTGTTTGTTATTTTGCCCTTTGTATACCCTGATGTTGTCCCCAGGTTTTGTGGTGTTACATACAGAAACTCACAATATATATATAGATCACGCTTGAACTAGCTCCTGTCTCATTTCACTCCACCTTATATATACCCCTTGCTTAATGTGCACTTTGTGGCCTATGGTTATATATATCAGTATCTCAATTTATCAGCGTCTCAGTATTTGAGCATCTCAATATGTCTGTATCTCAGTATATCAGTATGTCAGTATTTAAGTATACATTTTCTAGTCTATTGAGGAGAATATCATGATCAATGGTATAAAAAGCTGCACTAAGGTCAAGCAGCACAAGCAAGGAGACACGACCCTGATCAGAGGTCAGTAGTAGGTCATTTACCACTTTAACCAGCGCTGTCTCTGTGCTATGATGAGGCCTAAATCCTGACTGATACATTTCATGAATGTTATTCCTATGTAAGTATGAGCATAGCTGCTGTGCTACAACCTTTTCTAGGATCTTGGAGGTAAAGGGGAGGTTTGATATTGGTCTATAGTTGGACGCTTGAAAGGGTCGAGGTCAGGTTTTTTCAGGGGTTTGATAACTGCGAGCTTAAAAGATTTAGGTACATAGCCAAAACTAAGGAAAGATTATTGATTATTTTCAGAAGAGTTTCGATTGCTTCTGGAATTATCTGTTTGAAGAAAAATGTACGTAAGGGATCTAGTATACAAGCTGATGATTTTGATGAGGAAATTAGTGAAATTAGTTCAATCTCTCAAAGGAGAGTAAAACATTCTAATCATTGATCTCATATTGTTATATTATTATCTACAAGGTCAGTTATCAAAGTGGGATGGACACCGTCCCGCCCTAACAGGCCAGCCTTGCCCTCACAACTACTCCAATTATCTATAAAGCCCACATTGTTTTCGGAGCACCACCTGGACATCCAGCAGTTCAGCGACCATAACCTGCTGTAAGCTACATCGCCACGCCGCATTGGGATTGGGCCAGAGCATGTTACAGCATCGGACATCGCCTTCACTAATTTACACACCTCTACCAAGTTACTCTTAGTAACCTCAGACTGACGAAGGCGTATATCATTAGCTCCTACATGAATAACTATCTTTGAGAACCTGTGCTTGCCTAACACCCTAAGATTACCTGCTATGTCCGGTGCCCTGGCTCCCGGTATACACCTAACTAAAGCTGCTGGTGCCCCTAATGGCCTAGCTAATTTCACGTGCCGCAAGATAGAGTCCACTAGGCCCACTGCTCTTTTCTTTATATATGCTACCTCTGGGCAAAATTATTCATAAACACGGTATTAGCTTCCACTGTTACGCTGATGCAGCTAGAAGTAAGCTTTCTGATTACATAATAACTCTGGATGGCCTTTCTGTTTCATCATGTGCAGCAGTAAAAGACCTTGGTGTGATTATCGACTCTAGTCTTTCATTTGAAGCTCATGTAGATTATGTTACTAGGATCGCTTTCTTTCATCTCAGAAATATTGCTAAAATAAGAAATATAATGTCACTACACGATGCAGAAAAATTAGTTCATGCTTTTTTTTATCTCTAGATTGGATTAATGTAATGCCTTACTGTCTGGATGTTCCAGTAGATGCATAAACAAGCTCCAGTTAGTCCAGAATGCAGCAGCGAGAGTCCTTACTAGAACCAGAAGATATGACCACATCACCCCTATCTTATCCACACTGCATTGGCTCCCAATCACATTTCGTATTGATTATAAAATACTACTATTGACCTATAAAGCACTAAATGGTCTCGAGCCACAGTACCTGAGTGAACTTTTGGTCTTTTATGATCTGCCAAGCCTACTTAGATAAAAAAGTGCAGGCTATTTGTTGGTACCTCGAATAGTGTATCTCTCTCTCTCTCTCTCTCTCTCTCTGTCGAGCTACACATGCTACTCCTGAGATATCAGTGATCCTGACCCCTTCTGCTCCCCCAGACCTGCCTGACCCATCCTGATGCCCTACTTCTGGTTGGAGTTCTCATCGGCTGGAGATCACTCACTGCAGGGGCCCCACATGGATGGCCTGAAGATCAGTGGGATTGCTGGGGATGGTGCTGCTTGGGAGCTGTGGAGATGGCTTGGGGATCTCATATGGGGAGTTGTACTGTGATGGCTTGGGACTGCAGTTGCTGTGAGTAGTTTTGTACTCAGGACTCCATCAGTGAACAGTGAATAGGATTAAAAGAAAACCGGACTTCATGTGAAAACTGATGAGTTTCCTGGTTACACAGCTGCACTATGTGTCCATGTAGTACACAGTAATAGAAGGGAATTATTTATAATCGCACTATCGGGTGTCACCCAGATGAGGATGGGTTCCCTTTTGAGTCTGGTTCCTCTCAAGGTTTCTTCCTCATATCGTCTCAGTGAGCTTTTCCTCACCACCGTCACCTCTGGCTCACTCATTAGGGATAAATTCATACATTTATAATTTATTTTGGTTTAATTTAATTTGAATGTATTTATTTCTGTAAAGCTGCTTGGTGACAATGTCCACTGTTAAAAGTGGTATACAAATAAAACTGAATTGAATTTAATTGAATATCAGTATATCAGTATATCAGTATCTCAGTATATCAGTATCTCAGTATGTCAGTATCTCAGTATATCAGTATCTCAGTATGTCAGTATCTCAGTATATCAGTATCTCAGTATAACAGTATCTCAGTATATCAGTATGTCAGTATCTGAGTATGTGAGTATCTCAGTATGTCAGTATGTCAGTATCTCAGTATGTCAGGATATGAGTATCTCAGTATCTCAGTATCTCAGTATATCAGTATGTCAGTATGTCAGTATCTCAGTATGTCAGTATCTCAGTATCTCAGTATATCAGTATGTCAGTATCTCAGTATATCAGTATCTCAGTATATCAGTATGTCAGTATCTCAGTATGTGAGTATCTCAGTATGTCAGTATCTCAGTATATCAGTATGTCAGTATGTCAGTATATCAGTATGTCAGTATATCAGTATGTCAGTATATCAGTAGCTAAGTATCTCAGTATATCAGTAGCTCAGTATATCAGTATCTCAGTATATCAGTATCTCAGTATATCAGTATGTCAGTATCTGAGTATGTGAGTATCTGAGTATGTCGGTATCTCAGTATCTCGGTATGTCAGTATCTCAGTATGTCAGTATATCAGTAGCTCAGTATATCAGTATCTCAGTATATCAGTATCTCAGTATATCAGTATGTCAGTATCTGAGTATGTGAGTATCTGAGTATGTCGGTATCTCAGTATCTCGGTATGTCAGTATCTCAGTATGTCAGTATGTCAGTATATCAGTATGTCAGTATCTCAGTATGTCAGTATCTCAGTATATCAGTATCTCAGTATATCAGTATGTCAGTATCTGAGTATGTGAGTATCTCAGTATGTCAGTATCTCAGTATGTCAGTATATCAGCATGTCAGTATCTCAGTATATCAGTATCTCAGTATGTCAGTATCTGAGTATCTCAGTATATCAGTATCTCAGTATATCAGTATGTGAGTATCTCAGTATCTCAGTATATCAGTATCTCAGTATATCAGTATGTCAGTATCTCAGTATGTGAGTATCTCAGTATCTAAGTATGTCAGTATCTCAGTATGTCAGTATGTCAGTATATCAGTATGTCAGTATGTCAGTATATCAGTAGCTAAGTATCTCAGTATATCAGTAGCTCAGTATCTCAGTATATCAGTATATCAGTATGTCAGTATCTCAGTATATCAGTATATCAGTATGTCAGTATCTGAGTATGTGAGTATCTCAGTATCTCAGTATCTCAGTATGTCAGTATATCAGCATATCAGTATGTCAGTATGTCAGTATATCAGTATCTCAGTATCTCAGTATGTCAGTATGTCAGTATATCAGTATATCAGTATATCAGTATATCAGTATCTGAGTATATCAGTATATCAGTATCTCAGTATGTCAGTATATCAGTATATCAGTATCTCAGTATGTCAGTATATCAGTATCTCAGTATCTCAGTATGTCAGTATGTCAGTATGTCAGTATATCAGTATATCAGTATCTCAGTATATCAGTATGTCAGAATCTCAGTATGTCAGTATCTCACTATCTCAGTATATCAGTAGTTCAGTATCTCAGTATCTCAGTATGTCAGTATATCAGTATCTCAGTATATCAGTATGTCAGTATGTCAGTATCTCAGTATATCAGTATCTCAGTATATCAGTATATCAGTATCTCAGTATGTCAGTATGTCAGTATATCAGTATCTCAGTATATCAGTATATCAGTAGCTCAGTATGTCAGTATCTCAGTATATCAGTATGTGAGTATATCAGTATCTCAGTAGCTCAGTATGTCAGTATCTCAGTAGCTCAGTATATCAGTAGCTCAGCATATCAGTATCTCAGTATCTCAGTATGTCAGTATCTCAGTATATCAGTATGTCAGTATGTCAGTATATCAGTATGTCAGTATCTCAGTATATCAGTATGTCAGTATCTCAGTATATCAGTATATCAGTATTTCAGTATGTCAGTATGTCAGTATCTCAGTATATCAGTATGTCAGTATCTCAGTATGTCAGTATCTCAGTATATCAGTATGTCAGTATCTCAGTATATCAGTATGTGAGTATATCAGTATTTCAGTATCTCAGTAGCTCAGTATATCAGTATCTCAGTATGTGAGTATCTCAGTATATCAGTATGTTAGTATCTCAGTATATCAGTATGTCAGTATATCAGTATATCAGTATCTCAGTATATCAGTATGTCAGTATGTGAGTATATCAGTATTTCAGTATATCAGTATCTCAGTATATCAGTATCTCAGTATGTCAGTATCTCAGTATATCAGTATTTTAGTATCTCAGTATATCAGTATGTCAGTATATCAGTATATCAGTATCTCAGTATATCAGTATGTCAGTATGTGAGTATATCAGTATCTCAGTATATCAGTATCTCAGTATATCAGTATATCAGTAGCTCAGTATGTCAGTATCTCAGTAGCTCAGTATATCAGTAGCTCAGCATATCAGTATCTCAGTATATCAGTATGTCAGTATCTCAGTATCTCAGTATATCAGTATGTCAGTATGTCAGTATATCAGTATGTCAGTATCTCAGTATATCAGTATGTCAGTATCTCAGTATATCAGTATATCAGTATCTCAGTATGTCAGTATGTCAGTATCTCAGTATATCAGTATGTCAGTATCTCAGTATATCAGTATGTGAGTATATCAGTATTTCAGTATATCAGTATCTCAGTATATCAGTATCTCAGTATGTCAGTATCTCAGTATATCAGTATGTTAGTATCTCAGTATATCAGTATCTCAGTATATCAGTATGTCAGTATGTGAGTATATCAGTATCTCAGTATATCAGTATCTCAGTATCTCAGTATGTCAGTATGTCAGTATGTCAGTATCTCAGTATATCAGTATCTCAGTATATCAGTATATCAGTATGTTAGTATCTGAGTATGTCAGTATCTCAGTATATCAGTATCTCAGTATGTCAGTATCTCAGTATATCAGTATATCAGTATCTCAGTATATCAGTATCTCAGTATATCAGTATCTCAGTCAGTATCTGAGTATGTGAGTATCTCAGTATGTCAGTATGTCAGTATCTCAGTATATCATTATGTCAGTATATCAGTATCTCAGTATATCAGTATGTTAGTATCTGAGTATGTCAGTATCTCAGTATGTCAGTATCTCACTATCTCAGTATGTCAGAATATGAGTATCTCAGTATATCAGTATCTCAGTATGTCAGTATCTCAGTATATCAGTATGTCAGGATATGAGTATCTCAGTATATCAGTATCTCAGTATGTCAGTATCTCAGTATATCAGTATCTCAGTATATCAGCATATCAGTATATCAGTATCTCAGTATATCAGTATGTCAGTATCTCAGTATCTCAGTATATCATTATGTCAGTATCTCAGTATCTCAGTATATCATTATGTCAGTATCTCAGTATCTCAGTATATCAGTATGTGAGTATATCAGTATATCAGTATGTCATTATCTGAGTATGTGAGTATCTCAGTATCTCAGTATGTCAGTATCTCAGTATCTCAGTATGTGAGTATCTCAGTATATCAGTATGTCAGTATCCGAGTATGTGAGAATCTCAGTATATCAGTATATCAGTATCTCAGTATATCAGTATATCAGTATATCAGTATGTCAGTATCCGAGTATGTCAGTATCCGAGTATGTGAGAATCTCAGTATGTCAGTATCTCAGTATGTCAGTATATCAGTATATCAGTATGTCAGTATAGCAGTATCTCAGTATGTCAGTATCCGAGTATGTGGGAATCTCAGTATGTCAGTATCTCAGTATGTCAGTATATCAGTATCTCAGTATATCAGTATGTCAGTATGTCAGTATCTCAGTATCTCAGTATGTCAGTATATCAGTATCTCAGTAGCTCAGTATATCAGTATATCAGTATATCAGTATGTCAGTATCTCAGTATGTCAGTATATCAGTATGTCAGTATCTCAGTATGTGAGTATCTCAGTATGTCAGTATATCAGTAGCTCAGTATATCAGTATATCAGTATGTCAGTATATCAGTATCTCAGTATATCAGTAGCTCAGTATATCAGTATATCAGTATATCAGTATATCAGTATGTCAGTATCTCAGTATATCAGCATATCAGTATCTCAGTATATCAGTATGTCAGTATCTCAGTATCTCAGTATGACAGTATGTCAGTATATCAGTATGTCAGTATCTCAGTATCTCAGTATGTCAGTATATCAGTATATCAGTATCTCAGTATGTCAGTATGTCAGTATCTCAGTATATCAGTATGTCAGTATCTCAGTATATCAGTATGTGAGTATATCAGTATTTCAGTATATCAGTATCTCAGTATATCAGTATCTCAGTATGTCAGTATATCAGTATGTCAGTATGTGAGTATATCAGTATCTCAGTATATCAGTATGTTAGTATCTCAGTATATCAGTATGTCAGTATATCAGTATATCAGTATCTCAGTATATCAGTATGTCAGTATGTGAGTATATCAGTATCTCAGTATGTCAGTATGTCAGTATCTCAGTATATCAGTATGTCAGTATATCAGTATCTCAGTATATCAGTATGTTAGTATCTGAGTATGTCAGTATCTCAGTATGTCAGTATCTCAGTATGTCAGTATCTCAGTATATCAGTATATCAGTATCTCAGTATATCAGTATGTCAGTATATCAGTATCTCAGTCAGTATCTGAGTATGTGAGTATGTGAGTATCTCAGTATGTCAGTATGTCAGTATCTCAGTATATCAGTATGTCAGTATATCAGTATCTCAGTCAGTATCTGAGTATGTGAGTATGTGAGTATCTCAGTATGTCAGTATGTCAGTATCTCAGTATATCAGTATGTCAGTATCTCAGTATGTCAGTATCTCAGTATATCAGTATGTCAGTATCTCAGTATATCAGTATGTGAGTATATCAGTATTTCAGTATATCAGTATCTCAGTATATCAGTATCTCAGTATGTGAGTATCTCAGTATATCAGTATGTTAGTATCTCAGTATATCAGTATGTCAGTATATCAGTATATCAGTATGTCAGTATGTGAGTATATCAGTATTTCAGTATATCAGTATCTCAGTATATCAGTATCTCAGTATGTCAGTATCTCAGTATATCAGTATGTTAGTATCTCAGTATATCAGTATGTCAGTATATCAGTATATCAGTATCTCAGTATATCAGTATCTCAGTATGTCAGTATCTCAGTATATCAGTATTTTAGTATCTCAGTATATCAGTAATAGAACAGTAATAGTAATAGTAATAGTAATAGAAGGGAATTATTTATAATCGCACTATCGGGTGTCACCCAGATGAGGATGGGTTCCCTTTTGAGTCTGGTTCCTCTCAAGGTTTCTTCCTCATATCGTCTCAGTGAGCTTTTCCTCACCACCGTCACCTCTGGCTCACTCATTAGGGATAAATTCATACATTTATAATTTATTTTGGTTTAATTTAATTTGAATGTATTTATTTCTGTAAAGCTGCTTGGTGACAATGTCCACTGTTAAAAGTGGTATACAAATAAAACTGAATTGAATTTAATTGAATATCAGTATATCAGTATATCAGTATCTCAGTATATCAGTATCTCAGTATGTCAGTATCTCAGTATATCAGTATCTCAGTATGTCAGTATCTCAGTATATCAGTATCTCAGTATAACAGTATCTCAGTATATCAGTATGTCAGTATCTGAGTATGTGAGTATCTCAGTATATCAGTATGTCAGTATCTCAGTATGTCAGGATATGAGAATCTCAGTATCTCAGTATCTCAGTATATCAGTATGTCAGTATGTCAGTATCTCAGTATGTCAGTATCTCAGTATCTCAGTATATCAGTATGTCAGTATCTCAGTATATCAGTATCTCAGTATATCAGTATGTCAGTATCTCAGTATGTGAGTATCTCAGTATGTCAGTATCTCAGTATATCAGTATGTCAGTATGTCAGTATATCAGTATGTCAGTATATCAGTATGTCAGTATATCAGTAGCTAAGTATCTCAGTATATCAGTAGCTCAGTATATCAGTATCTCAGTATATCAGTATCTCAGTATATCAGTATGTCAGTATCTGAGTATGTGAGTATCTGAGTATGTCGGTATCTCAGTATCTCGGTATGTCAGTATCTCAGTATGTCAGTATATCAGTAGCTCAGTATATCAGTATCTCAGTATATCAGTATCTCAGTATATCAGTATGTCAGTATCTGAGTATGTGAGTATCTGAGTATGTCGGTATCTCAGTATCTCGGTATGTCAGTATCTCAGTATGTCAGTATGTCAGTATATCAGTATGTCAGTATCTCAGTATGTCAGTATCTCAGTATATCAGTATCTCAGTATATCAGTATGTCAGTATCTGAGTATGTGAGTATCTCAGTATGTCAGTATCTCAGTATGTCAGTATATCAGCATGTCAGTATCTCAGTATATCAGTATCTCAGTATGTCAGTATCTGAGTATCTCAGTATATCAGTATCTCAGTATATCAGTATGTGAGTATCTCAGTATCTCAGTATATCAGTATCTCAGTATATCAGTATGTCAGTATCTCAGTATGTGAGTATCTCAGTATCTAAGTATGTCAGTATCTCAGTATGTCAGTATGTCAGTATATCAGTATGTCAGTATGTCAGTATATCAGTAGCTAAGTATCTCAGTATATCAGTAGCTCAGTATCTCAGTATATCAGTATATCAGTATGTCAGTATCTCAGTATATCAGTATATCAGTATGTCAGTATCTGAGTATGTGAGTATCTCAGTATCTCAGTATCTCAGTATGTCAGTATATCAGCATATCAGTATGTCAGTATGTCAGTATATCAGTATCTCAGTATCTCAGTATGTCAGTATGTCAGTATATCAGTATATCAGTATATCAGTATATCAGTATCTGAGTATATCAGTATATCAGTATCTCAGTATGTCAGTATATCAGTATATCAGTATCTCAGTATGTCAGTATATCAGTATCTCAGTATCTCAGTATGTCAGTATGTCAGTATGTCAGTATATCAGTATATCAGTATCTCAGTATATCAGTATGTCAGAATCTCAGTATGTCAGTATCTCACTATCTCAGTATATCAGTAGTTCAGTATCTCAGTATCTCAGTATGTCAGTATATCAGTATCTCAGTATATCAGTATGTCAGTATGTCAGTATCTCAGTATATCAGTATCTCAGTATATCAGTATATCAGTATCTCAGTATGTCAGTATGTCAGTATATCAGTATCTCAGTATATCAGTATATCAGTAGCTCAGTATGTCAGTATCTCAGTATATCAGTATGTGAGTATATCAGTATCTCAGTAGCTCAGTATGTCAGTATCTCAGTAGCTCAGTATATCAGTAGCTCAGCATATCAGTATCTCAGTATCTCAGTATGTCAGTATCTCAGTATATCAGTATGTCAGTATGTCAGTATATCAGTATGTCAGTATCTCAGTATATCAGTATGTCAGTATCTCAGTATATCAGTATATCAGTATTTCAGTATGTCAGTATGTCAGTATCTCAGTATATCAGTATGTCAGTATCTCAGTATGTCAGTATCTCAGTATATCAGTATGTCAGTATCTCAGTATATCAGTATGTGAGTATATCAGTATTTCAGTATCTCAGTAGCTCAGTATATCAGTATCTCAGTATGTGAGTATCTCAGTATATCAGTATGTTAGTATCTCAGTATATCAGTATGTCAGTATATCAGTATATCAGTATCTCAGTATATCAGTATGTCAGTATGTGAGTATATCAGTATTTCAGTATATCAGTATCTCAGTATATCAGTATCTCAGTATGTCAGTATCTCAGTATATCAGTATTTTAGTATCTCAGTATATCAGTATGTCAGTATATCAGTATATCAGTATCTCAGTATATCAGTATGTCAGTATGTGAGTATATCAGTATCTCAGTATATCAGTATCTCAGTATATCAGTATATCAGTAGCTCAGTATGTCAGTATCTCAGTAGCTCAGTATATCAGTAGCTCAGCATATCAGTATCTCAGTATATCAGTATGTCAGTATCTCAGTATCTCAGTATATCAGTATGTCAGTATGTCAGTATATCAGTATGTCAGTATCTCAGTATATCAGTATGTCAGTATCTCAGTATATCAGTATGTGAGTATATCAGTATTTCAGTATATCAGTATCTCAGTATATCAGTATGTCAGTATCTCAGTATATCAGTATGTGAGTATATCAGTATTTCAGTATATCAGTATCTCAGTATATCAGTATCTCAGTATGTCAGTATCTCAGTATCTCAGTATGTCAGTATGTCAGTATCTCAGTATATCAGTATGTCAGTATCTCAGTATATCAGTATGTGAGTATATCAGTATTTCAGTATATCAGTATCTCAGTATATCAGTATCTCAGTATGTCAGTATCTCAGTATATCAGTATGTTAGTATCTCAGTATATCAGTATCTCAGTATATCAGTATGTCAGTATGTGAGTATATCAGTATCTCAGTATATCAGTATCTCAGTATCTCAGTATGTCAGTATGTCAGTATGTCAGTATCTCAGTATATCAGTATCTCAGTATATCAGTATATCAGTATGTTAGTATCTGAGTATGTCAGTATCTCAGTATATCAGTATCTCAGTATGTCAGTATCTCAGTATATCAGTATATCAGTATATCAGTATCTCAGTATATCAGTATCTCAGTATATCAGTATCTCAGTCAGTATCTGAGTATGTGAGTATCTCAGTATGTCAGTATGTCAGTATCTCAGTATATCATTATGTCAGTATATCAGTATCTCAGTATATCAGTATGTTAGTATCTGAGTATGTCAGTATCTCAGTATGTCAGTATCTCACTATCTCAGTATGTCAGAATATGAGTATCTCAGTATATCAGTATCTCAGTATGTCAGTATCTCAGTATATCAGTATGTCAGGATATGAGTATCTCAGTATATCAGTATCTCAGTATGTCAGTATCTCAGTATATCAGTATCTCAGTATATCAGCATATCAGTATATCAGTATCTCAGTATATCAGTATGTCAGTATCTCAGTATCTCAGTATATCATTATGTCAGTATCTCAGTATCTCAGTATATCATTATGTCAGTATCTCAGTATCTCAGTATATCAGTATGTGAGTATATCAGTATATCAGTATGTCATTATCTGAGTATGTGAGTATCTCAGTATCTCAGTATGTCAGTATCTCAGTATCTCAGTATGTGAGTATCTCAGTATATCAGTATGTCAGTATCCGAGTATGTGAGAATCTCAGTATATCAGTATATCAGTATCTCAGTATATCAGTATATCAGTATATCAGTATGTCAGTATCCGAGTATGTCAGTATCCGAGTATGTGAGAATCTCAGTATGTCAGTATCTCAGTATGTCAGTATATCAGTATATCAGTATGTCAGTATAGCAGTATCTCAGTATGTCAGTATCCGAGTATGTGGGAATCTCAGTATGTCAGTATCTCAGTATGTCAGTATATCAGTATCTCAGTATATCAGTATGTCAGTATGTCAGTATCTCAGTATCTCAGTATGTCAGTATATCAGTATCTCAGTAGCTCAGTATATCAGTATATCAGTATATCAGTATGTCAGTATCTCAGTATGTCAGTATATCAGTATGTCAGTATCTCAGTATGTGAGTATCTCAGTATGTCAGTATATCAGTAGCTCAGTATATCAGTATATCAGTATGTCAGTATATCAGTATCTCAGTATATCAGTAGCTCAGTATATCAGTATATCAGTATATCAGTATATCAGTATGTCAGTATCTCAGTATATCAGCATATCAGTATCTCAGTATATCAGTATGTCAGTATCTCAGTATGACAGTATGTCAGTATATCAGTATGTCAGTATCTCAGTATCTCAGTATGTCAGTATCTCAGTATCTCAGTATATCAGTATATCAGTATCTCAGTATGTCAGTATGTCAGTATCTCAGTATATCAGTATGTCAGTATCTCAGTATATCAGTATGTGAGTATATCAGTATTTCAGTATATCAGTATCTCAGTATATCAGTATCTCAGTATGTCAGTATATCAGTATGTCAGTATGTGAGTATATCAGTATCTCAGTATATCAGTATGTTAGTATCTCAGTATATCAGTATGTCAGTATATCAGTATATCAGTATCTCAGTATATCAGTATGTCAGTATGTGAGTATATCAGTATCTCAGTATCTCAGTATGTCAGTATGTCAGTATCTCAGTATATCAGTATGTCAGTATATCAGTATCTCAGTATATCAGTATGTTAGTATCTGAGTATGTCAGTATCTCAGTATGTCAGTATCTCAGTATATCAGTATCTCAGTATCTCAGTATATCAGTATGTCAGTATATCAGTATCTCAGTCAGTATCTGAGTATGTGAGTATGTGAGTATCTCAGTATGTCAGTATGTCAGTATCTCAGTATATCAGTATGTCAGTATATCAGTATCTCAGTCAGTATCTGAGTATGTGAGTATGTGAGTATCTCAGTATGTCAGTATGTCAGTATCTCAGTATATCAGTATGTCAGTATCTCAGTATGTCAGTATCTCAGTATATCAGTATGTCAGTATCTCAGTATATCAGTATGTGAGTATATCAGTATTTCAGTATATCAGTATCTCAGTATATCAGTATCTCAGTATGTGAGTATCTCAGTATATCAGTATGTTAGTATCTCAGTATATCAGTATGTCAGTATATCAGTATATCAGTATGTCAGTATGTGAGTATATCAGTATTTCAGTATATCAGTATCTCAGTATATCAGTATCTCAGTATGTCAGTATCTCAGTATATCAGTATGTTAGTATCTCAGTATATCAGTATGTCAGTATATCAGTATATCAGTATCTCAGTATATCAGTATCTCAGTATGTCAGTATCTCAGTATATCAGTATTTTAGTATCTCAGTATATCAGTATGTCAGTATATCAGTATATCAGTATCTCAGTATATCAGTATGTCAGTATGTGAGTATATCAGTATCTCAGTATATCAGTATCTCAGTATATCAGTATATCAGTAGCTCAGTATGTCAGTATCTCAGTAGCTCAGTATATCAGTAGCTCAGCATATCAGTATCTCAGTATATCAGTATGTCAGTATCTCAGTATCTCAGTATATCAGTATGTCAGTATGTCAGTATATCAGTATGTCAGTATCTCAGTATATCAGTATGTCAGTATCTCAGTATATCAGTATATCAGTATATCAGTATCTCAGTATGTCAGTATGTCAGTATCTCAGTATATCAGTATGTCAGTATCTCAGTATATCAGTATGTGAGTATATCAGTATTTCAGTATATCAGTATCTCAGTATATCAGTATCTCAGTATGTCAGTATCTCAGTATATCAGTATCTCAGTATATCAGTATGTCAGTATGTGAGTATATCAGTATCTCAGTATATCAGTATCTCAGTATCTCAGTATGTCAGTATGTCAGTATCTCAGTATATCAGTATCTCAGTATATCAGTATATCAGTATGTTAGTATCTGAGTATGTCAGTATCTCAGTATATCAGTATCTCAGTATGTCAGTATCTCAGTATATCAGTATATCAGTATCTCAGTATATCAGTATCTCAGTATATCAGTATCTCAGTCAGTATCTGAGTATGTGAGTATCTCAGTATGTCAGTATGTCAGTATCTCAGTATATCATTATGTCAGTATATCAGTATCTCAGTATATCAGTATGTTAGTATCTGAGTATGTCAGTATCTCAGTATGTCAGTATCTCACTATCTCAGTATGTCAGAATATGAGTATCTCAGTATATCAGTATCTCAGTATGTCAGTATCTCAGTATATCAGTATGTCAGGATATGAGTATCTCAGTATATCAGTATCTCAGTATGTCAGTATCTCAGTATATCAGTATCTCAGTATATCAGCATATCAGTATATCAGTATGTCAGTATATCAGTATCTCAGTATATCATTATGTCAGTATCTCAGTATCTCAGTATATCATTATGTCAGTATCTCAGTATCTCAGTATATCAGTATGTGAGTATATCAGTATATCAGTATGTCATTATCTGAGTATGTGAGTATCTCAGTATCTCAGTATGTCAGTATCTCAGTATCTCAGTATGTGAGTATCTCAGTATATCAGTATGTCAGTATCCGAGTATGTGAGAATCTCAGTATATCAGTATATCAGTATCTCAGTATATCAGTATATCAGTATATCAGTATGTCAGTATCCGAGTATGTCAGTATCCGAGTATGTGAGAATCTCAGTATGTCAGTATCTCAGTATGTCAGTATATCAGTATATCAGTATGTCAGTATATCAGTATCTCAGTATGTCAGTATCCGAGTATGTGGGAATCTCAGTATGTCAGTATCTCAGTATGTCAGTATATCAGTATCTCAGTATATCAGTATGTCAGTATGTCAGTATCTCAGTATCTCAGTATGTCAGTATATCAGTATCTCAGTAGCTCAGTATATCAGTATATCAGTATATCAGTATGTCAGTATCTCAGTATGTCAGTATATCAGTATGTCAGTATCTCAGTATGTGAGTATCTCAGTATGTCAGTATATCAGTAGCTCAGTATATCAGTATATCAGTATCTCAGTATATCAGTAGCTCAGTATATAAGTATATCAGTATATCAGTATGTCAGTATATCAGTATGTCAGTATCTCAGTATATCAGCATATCAGTATCTCAGTATATCAGTATGTCAGTATCTCAGTATCTCAGTATGACAGTATGTCAGTATATCAGTATGTCAGTATCTCAGTATCTCAGTATGTCAGTATCTCAGTATATCAGTATATCAGTATATCAGTATCTCAGTATGTCAGTATGTCAGTATCTCAGTATATCAGTATGTCAGTATCTCAGTATATCAGTATGTGAGTATATCAGTATTTCAGTATATCAGTATCTCAGTATATCAGTATCTCAGTATGTCAGTATATCAGTATGTCAGTATGTGAGTATATCAGTATCTCAGTATATCAGTATGTTAGTATCTCAGTATATCAGTATGTCAGTATATCAGTATATCAGTATCTCAGTATATCAGTATGTCAGTATGTGAGTATATCAGTATCTCAGTATCTCAGTATGTCAGTATGTCAGTATCTCAGTATATCAGTATGTCAGTATATCAGTATCTCAGTATATCAGTATGTTAGTATCTGAGTATGTCAGTATCTCAGTATGTCAGTATCTCAGTATGTCAGTATCTCAGTATATCAGTATATCAGTATCTCAGTATATCAGTATGTCAGTATATCAGTATCTCAGTCAGTATCTGAGTATGTGAGTATGTGAGTATCTCAGTATGTCAGTATGTCAGTATCTCAGTATATCAGTATGTCAGTATATCAGTATCTCAGTCAGTATCTGAGTATGTGAGTATGTGAGTATCTCAGTATGTCAGTATGTCAGTATCTCAGTATATCAGTATGTCAGTATCTCAGTATGTCAGTATCTCAGTATATCAGTATGTCAGTATCTCAGTATATCAGTATGTGAGTATATCAGTATTTCAGTATATCAGTATCTCAGTATATCAGTATCTCAGTATGTGAGTATCTCAGTATATCAGTATGTTAGTATCTCAGTATATCAGTATGTCAGTATATCAGTATATCAGTATGTCAGTATGTGAGTATATCAGTATTTCAGTATATCAGTATCTCAGTATATCAGTATCTCAGTATGTCAGTATCTCAGTATATCAGTATGTTAGTATCTCAGTATATCAGTATGTCAGTATATCAGTATATCAGTATCTCAGTATATCAGTATCTCAGTATATCAGTATGTTAGTATCTGAGTATGTCAGTATCTCAGTATATCAGTATCTCAGTATGTCAGTATCTCAGTATATCAGTATATCAGTATCTCAGTATATCAGTATCTCAGTCAGTATCTGAGTATGTGAGTATCTCAGTATGTCAGTATGTCAGTATGTCAGTATCTCAGTATATCATTATGTCAGTATATCAGTATCTCAGTATATCAGTATGTTAGTATCTGAGTATGTCAGTATCTCAGTATGTCAGTATCTCACTATCTCAGTATGTCAGAATATGAGTATCTCAGTATATCAGTATCTCAGTATGTCAGTATCTCAGTATATCAGTATGTCAGGATATGAGTATCTCAGTATATCAGTATCTCAGTATGTCAGTATCTCAGTATGTCAGTATCTCAGTATATCAGCATATCAGTATATCAGTATCTCAGTATATCAGTATGTCAGTATATCAGCATCTCAGTATATCATTATGTCAGTATCTCAGTATCTCAGCATATCATTATGTCAGTATCTCAGTATCTCAGTATATCAGTATGTCAGTATGTGAGTATATCAGTATATCAGTATGTCAGTATCTGAGTATGTGAGTATCTCAGTATCTCAGTATGTCAGTATCTCAGTATCTCAGTATGTGAGTATCTCAGTATATCAGTATGTCAGTATCCGAGTATGTGAGAATCTCAGTATCTCAGTATATCAGTATATCAGTATCTCAGTATCTCAGTATATCAGTATATCAGTATGTCAGTATCCGAGTATGTGAGAATCTCAGTATGTCAGTATCTCAGTATGTCAGTATATCAGTATATCAGTATGTCAGTATATCAGTATCTCAGTATATCAGTATGTCAGTATGTCAGTATCTCAGTATCTCAGTATGTCAGTATATCAGTATCTCAGTAGCTCAGTATGTCAGTATATCAGTATATCAGTATATCAGTATGTCAGTATCTCAGTATGTCAGTATATCAGTATGTCAGTATATCAGTATGTCAGTATCTCAGTATGTGAGTATCTCAGTATGTCAGTATATCAGTAGCTCAGTATATCAGTATATCAGTATGTCAGTATATCAGTATCTCAGTATATCAGTAGCTCAGTATATCAGTATATCAGTATATCAGTATGTCAGTATATCAGTATGTCAGTATCTCAGTATATCAGCATATCAGTATCTCAGTATATCAGTATGTCAGTATCTCAGTATCTCAGTATGTCAGTATGTCAGTATATCAGTATGTCAGTATCTCAGTATCTCAGTATGTCAGTATCTCAGTATATCAGTATATCAGTATATCAGTATCTCAGTATGTCAGTATGTCAGTATCTCAGTATCTCAGTATGTCAGTATCTCAGTATATCAGTATGTGAGTATATCAGTATTTCAGTTTATCAGTATCTCAGTATATCAGTATCTCAGTATGTCAGTATATCAGTATGTCAGTATGTGAGTATATCAGTATCTCAGTATATCAGTATGTTAGTATCTCAGTATATCAGTATGTCAGTATATCAGTATATCAGTAGCACAGTATATCAGTATGTCAGTATGTGAGTATATCAGTATCTCAGTATATCAGTATCTCAGTATCTCAGTATGTCAGTATGTCAGTATCTCAGTATATCAGTATGTCAGTATATCAGTATCTCAGTATATCAGTATGTTAGTATCTGAGTATGTCAGTATCTCAGTATGTCAGTATCTCAGTATGTCAGTATCTCAGTATATCAGTATATCAGTATCTCAGTATATCAGTATCTCAGTCAGTATCTGAGTATGTGAGTATGTGAGTATCTCAGTATGTCAGTATGTCAGTATCTCAGTATATCAGTATGTCAGTATATCAGTATCTCAGTCAGTATCTGAGTATGTGAGTATGTGAGTATCTCAGTATGTCAGTATGTCAGTATCTCAGTATATCAGTATGTCAGTATATCAGTATCTCAGTATATCAGTATGTTAGTATCTGAGTATCTCACTATCTCAGTATGTCAGAATATGAGTATCTCAGTATATCAGTATCTCAGTATGTCAGTATCTCAGTATACCAGCATATCAGTATATCAGTATCTCAGTATATCATTATGTCACTATGTCAGTATCTCAGTATCTCAGTATATCAGTATGTCAGTATGTGAGTATGTGAGTATCTCAGTATCTCAGTTTGTCAGTATCTCAGTATCTCAGTGTGTGAGTATCTCAGTATATCAGTATGTCAGTATCTCAGTATGTGAGAATCTCAGTATGTCAGTATCTCAGTATGTCAGTATCTCAGTATGTCAGTATATCAGTATATCAGTATATCAGTATATCAGTATGTCAGTATATCAATATCTCAGTATATCAGTATGTTAGTATCTGAGTATGTCAGTATCTCAGTATGTCAGTATCTCACTATCTCAGTATGTCAGAATATGAGTATCTCAGTATATCAGTATCTCAGTATGTCAGTATCTCAGTATGTCAGTATCTCAGTATATCAGCATATCAGTATATCAGTATCTCAGTATATCATTATGTCAGTATGTCAGTATCTCAGTATCTCAGTATATCAGTATGTCAGTATGTGAGTATATCAGTATATCAGGATGTCAGTATCTGAGTATGTGAGTATCTCAGTATCTCAGTATGTCAGTATCTCAGTATGTCAGTATCTCAGTATATCAGTATGTCAGGATATGAGTATCTCAGTATATCAGTATCTCAGTATGTCAGTATCTCAGTATGTCAGTATCTCAGTATATCAGCATATCAGTATATCAGTATCTCAGTATATCATTATGTCAGTATCTCAGTATATCAGTATGTCAGTATGTGAGTATGTGAGTATCTCAGTATCTCAGTATGTCAGTATCTCAGTATCTCAGTATGTGAGTATCTCAGTATATCAGTATGTCAGTATATCAATATCTCAGTATATCAGTATGTTAGTATCTGAGTATGTCAGTATCTCAGTATGTCAGTATCTCACTATCTCAGTATGTCAGAATATGAGTATCTCAGTATATCAGTATCTCAGTATGTCAGTATCTCAGTATGTCAGTATCTCAGTATATCAGTATGTCAGGATATGAGTATCTCAGTATATCAGTATCTCAGTATGTCAGTATCTCAGTATATCAGTATGTCAGGATATGAGTATCTCAGTATATCAGTATCTCAGTATATCAATATCTCAGTATATCAGTATGTTAGGATATGAGTATCTCAGTATATCAGTATCTCAGTATATCAATATCTCAGTATATCAGTATGTTAGTATCTGAGTATGTCAGTATCTCAGTATGTCAGTATCTCACTATCTCAGTATGTCAGAATATGAGTATCTCAGTATATCAGTATCTCAGTATGTCAGTATCTCAGTATGTCAGTATCTCAGTATATCAGTATGTCAGGATATGAGTATCTCAGTATATCAGTATCTCAGTATGTCAGTATCTCAGTATGTCAGTATCTCAGTATATCAGCATATCAGTATATCAGTATCTCAGTATATCATTATGTCAGTATGTCAGTATCTCAGTATCTCAGTAAAGCAGCATATCAGTATCTCAGTATATCAGTATGTCAGTATCTCAGTATCTCAGTATGTCAGTATGTCAGTATATCAGTATGTCAGTATCTCAGTATCTCAGTATGTCAGTATCTCAGTATATCAGTATATCAGTATATCAGTATCTCAGTATGTCAGTATGTCAGTATCTCAGTATATCAGTATGTCAGTATCTCAGTATATCAGTATGTGAGTATATCAGTATTTCAGTATATCAGTATCTCAGTATATCAGTATCTCAGTATGTCAGTATATCAGTATGTCAGTATGTGAGTATATCAGTATCTCAGTATATCAGTATGTTAGTATCTCAGTATATCAGTATGTCAGTATATCAGTATATCAGTATATCAGTATATCAGTATCTCAGTATATCAGTATGTCAGTATGTGAGTATATCAGTATCTCAGTATATCAGTATCTCAGTATGTCAGTATGTCAGTATGTCAGTATCTCAGTATATCAGTATGTCAGTATATCAGTATCTCAGTATATCAGTATGTTAGTATCTGAGTATGTCAGTATCTCAGTATGTCAGTATCTCAGTATGTCAGTATCTCAGTATATCAGTATATCAGTATCTCAGTATATCAGTATCTCAGTCAGTATCTGAGAATGTGAGTATGTGAGTATCTCAGTATGTCAGTATGTCAGTATCTCAGTATATCAGTATGTCAGTATATCAGTATCTCAGTCAGTATCTGAGTATGTGAGTATGTGAGTATCTCAGTATGTCAGTATGTCAGTATGTCAGTATGTCAGTATCTCAGTATATCAGTATGTCAGTATATCAGTATCTCAGTATATCAGTATGTTAGTATCTGAGTATCTCACTATCTCAGTATGTCAGAATATGAGTATCTCAGTATATCAGTATCTCAGTATGTCAGTATCTCAGTATGTCAGTATCTCAGTATATCAGCATATCAGTATATCAGTATCTCAGTATATCATTATGTCACTATGTCAGTATCTCAGTATCTCAGTATATCAGTATGTCAGTATGTGAGTATGTGAGTATCTCAGTATCTCAGTATGTCAGTATCTCAGTATCTCAGTATGTGAGTATCTCAGTATATCAGTATGTCAGTATCCGAGTATGTGAGAATCTCAGTATGTCAGTATCTCAGTATGTCAGTATATCAGTATATCAGTATGTCAGTATATCAGTATCTCAGTATGTCAGTATCCGATTATGTGGGAATCTCAGTATGTCAGTATCTCAGTATGTCAGTATATCAGTATCTCAGTATATCAGTATGTCAGTATGTCAGTATCTCAGTATCTCAGTATGTCAGTATATCAGTATCTCAGTAGCTCAGTATGTCAGTATATCAATATATCAGTATGTCAGTATCTCAGTATGTCAGTATATCAGTATGTCAGTATCTCAGTATGTGAGTATCTCAGTATGTCAGTATATCAGTAGCTCAGTATATCAGTAGCTCAGTATATCAGTATATCAGTATGTCAGTATATCAGTATGTCAGTATCTCAGTATATCAGTATCTCAGTATGTCAGTATATCAGTGTCTCAGTATGTCAGTACCTCAGTATATCAGTATGTCAGTATATCAGTATCTCAGTATATCAGTAGCTCAGTATATCAGTATATCAGTATCTCAGTATATCAGTAGCTCAGTATATCAGTATGTCAGTATCTCAGTATGTCAGTATGTCAGTATATCAGTATGTCAGTATATCAGTATATCAGTAGCTCAGTATCTCAGTATGTCAGTATCTCAGTATCTCAGTATATCAGTATCTCAGTATGTCATTAGCTCAGTATATCAGTATCTCACTATCTCAGTATGTCAGTATATCAGTATCGCAGTATCTCAGTATATCAGTATGTCAGTATATCAGTATATCAGTATCTCAGTATGTCAGTAGCTCAGTTTATCAGTATCTCAGTATATCAGTATGTCAATATATCAGTAGCTCAGTATATCAGTATGTCAGTATCTCAGTATGTCAGTATGTGAGTATGTCAGTATCTCAGTATCTCAGTATCTCAGTATCTCAGTATGTCAGTATGTCAGTATCTCAGTATATCAGTAGCTCAGTATGACAGTATGTGAGTATATCAGTATCTCAGTATGTCAGTATGTCAGTATCTCAGTATATCAGTAGCTCAGTATCTCAGTATATCAGTATCTCAGTATGTCAGTATATCAGTATCTCAGTATCTCAGTATCTCAGTATATCAGTATGTCAGTATGTCAGTATATCAGTATCTCAGTATATCAGTAGCTCAGTATATCAGTATGTCAGTATGTCAGTATCTCAGTATATCAGTAGCTCAGTATCTCAGTATATCAGTATGTCAGTATCTCAGTATGTCAGTATCTCAGTATGTCAGTATGTGAGTATATCAGTATCTCAGTATCTCAGTATGTCAGTATGTCAGTATCTCAGTATATCAGTAGCTCAGTATCTCAGTATATCAGTATGTCAGTATCTCAGTATATCAGTATCTCAGTATGTGAGTATATCAGTATCTCAGTATGTCAGTAGCTCAGTATATCAGTATCTCACTATCTCAGTATGTCAGTATCTCAGTATCTCAGTATGTCAGTATCTCAGTATATCAGTATGTCAGGATATCAGTATCTCAGTATATCAGTATATCAGTATATCAGTATCTCAGTATATCAGTATGTCAGGATATCAGTATCTCAGTATCTCAGTATGTCAGGATATAAGTATCTCAGTATCTCAGTATCTCAGTATCTCAGTATCTCAGTATATCAGTATCTCAGTATATCAGTATGTCAGTATCCGAGTATGCGAGAATCTCAGTATGTCAGTATCTCAGTATGTCAGTATCTCAGTATGTCAGTATATCAGTATGTCAGTATATCAGTATCTCAGTATGTCAGTATCCGAGTATGTGGGAATCTCAGTATGTCAGTATCTCAGTATGTCAGTATATCAGTATCTCAGTATATCAGTATGTCAGTATGTCAGTATCTCAGTATGTCAGTATGTCAGTATGTCAGTATATCAGTATCTCAGTAGCTCAGTATGTCAGTATATCAGTATATCAGTATGTCAGTATCTCAGTATGTCAGTATATCAGTATATCAGTATGTCAGTATCTCAGTATGTGAGTCTCTCAGTATGTCAGTATATCAGTATATCAGTAGCTCAGTATATCAGTATATCAGTATGTCAGTATATCAGTATCTCAGTATATCAGTAGCTCAGTATATCAGTATATCAGTATCTCAGTATATCAGTAGCTCAGTATATCAGTATGTCAGTATATCAGTATGTCAGTATATCAGTATGTCAGTATATCAGTATCTCAGTATATCAGTATGTCAGTATCTGAGTATGTGAGTATGTCAGTATCTCAGTATATCAGTATGTCAGTATGTCAGTATATCAGTATGTCAGTATCTCAGTATGTGAGTATCTCAGTATGTCAGTATATCAGTATCTCAGTATGTCAGTATATCAGTATCTCAGTATGTCAGTATCTCAGTATGTCAGTATATCAGTATCTCAGTATGTCAGTAGCTCAGTATATCAGTATGTCAGTATCTCACTATCTCAGTATGTCAGTATGTGAGTATATCAGTATCTCAGTATGTCAGTATCTCAGTATCTCAGTATATCAGTATGTCAGTATGTCAGTATGTCAGTATATCAGTATCTCAGTATGTCAGTAGCTCAGTATATCAGTATCTCAGTATATCAGTATGTCAATATATCAGTAGCTCAGTATATCAGTATGTCAGTATCTCAGTATGTCAGTATCTCAGTATGTCAGTATCTCAGTATCTCAGTATATCAGTATGTCAGGATATCAGTATCTCAGTATATCAGTATATCAGTATCTCAGTATATCAGTATGTCAGGATATCAGTATCTCAGTATCTCAGTATGTCAGGATATCAGTATCTCAGTATATCAGTATGTCAGTATATCAGTATATCAGTATCTCAGTATGTTAGTATCTGAGTATGTCAGTATCTCAGTATGTCAGTATCTCAGTATATCAGTATATCAGTATCTCAGTATATCAGTATGTCAGTATATCAGTATCTCAGTCAGTATCTGAGTATGTGAGTATCTCAGTATGTCAGTATGTCAGTATCTCAGTATGTCAGTATGTCAGTATCTCAGTATCTTAGTATATCAGTATGTTAGTATCTGAGTATGTCAGTATCTCAGTATGTCAGTATCTCACTATCTCAGTATGTCAGAATATGAGTATCTCAGTATATCAGTATCTCAGTATGTCAGTATCTCAGTATGTCAGTATCTCAGTATATCAGTATGTCAGGATATGAGTATCTCAGTATGTCAGTATCTCAGTATGTCAGTATCTCAGTATGTCAGTATCTCAGTATATCAGCATATCAGTATATCAGTATCTCAGTATATCAGCATATCAGTATATCAGTATCTCAGTATATCAGTATGTCAGTATCTCAGTATCTCAGTATATCAGTATGTCAGTATGTGAGTATATCAGTATATCAGGATGTCAGTATCTGAGTATGTGAGTATCTCAGTATCTCAGTATGTCAGTATCTCAGTATGTGAGTATCTCAGTATATCAGTATGTCAGTATCCGAGTATGTGAGAATCTCAGTATCTCAGTATATCAGTATCTCAGTATCTCAGTATCTCAGTATATCAGTATCTCAGTATATCAGTATGTCAGTATCCGAGTATGCGAGAATCTCAGTATGTCAGTATCTCAGTATGTCAGTATCTCAGTATGTCAGTATATCAGTATGTCAGTATATCAGTATCTCAGTATGTCAGTATCCGAGTATGTGGGAATCTCAGTATGTCAGTATCTCAGTATGTCAGTATATCAGTATCTCAGTATATCAGTATGTCAGTATCTCAGTATGTCAGTATGTCAGTATATCAGTATCTCAGTAGCTCAGTATGTCAGTATATCAGTATATCAGTATGTCAGTATCTCAGTATGTCAGTATATCAGTATATCAGTATGTCAGTATCTCAGTATGTGAGTCTCTCAGTATGTCAGTATATCAGTATATCAGTAGCTCAGTATATCAGTATGTCAGTATATCAGTATCTCAGTATATCAGTAGCTCAGTATATCAGTATATCAGTATCTCAGTATATCAGTATGTCAGTATATCAGTATGTCAGTATATCAGTATGTCAGTATATCAGTATCTCAGTATATCAGTATGTCAGTATCTGAGTATGTGAGTATGTCAGTATCTCAGTATATCAGTATGTCAGTATATCAGTATGTCAGTATCTCAGTATGTGAGTATCTCAGTATGTCAGTATATCAGTATCTCAGTATGTCAGTATATCAGTATCTCAGTATGTCAGTAGCTCAGTATATCAGTATGTCAGTATCTCACTATCTCAGTATGTCAGTATGTGAGTATATCAGTATCTCAGTATGTCAGTATGTCAGTATCTCAGTATATCAGTAGCTAAGTATCTCAGTATGTCAGTATCTCAGTATATCAGTATCTCAGTATGTCATTAGCTCAGTATATCAGTATCTCACTATCTCAGTATGTCAGTATATCAGTATATCATTATCTCAGTATCTCAGTATATCAGTATGTCAGTATGTCAGTATGTCAGTATATCAGTATCTCAGTATGTCAGTAGCTCAGTATATCAGTATCTCAGTATATCAGTATGTCAATATATCAGTAGCTCAGTATCTCAGTATGTCAGTATCTCAGTATGTCAGTATCTCAGTATGTCAGTATCTCAGTATCTCAGTATGTCAGTATGTCAGTATCTCAGTAGCTCAGTATGTCAGTATGTGAGTATATCAGTATCTCAGTATGTCAGTATGTCAGTATCTCAGTATATCAGTAGCTCAGTATCTCAGTATATCAGTATCTCAGTATGTCAGTATGTGAGTATATCAGTATCTCAGTATCTCAGTATGTCAGTATCTCAGTATATCAGTATGTCAGTATCTCAGTATCTCAGTATATCAGTAGCTCAGTATATCAGTATGTCAGTATCTCAGTATGTCAGTATATCAGTATGTCAGTATCTGAGTATGTGAGTATGTCAGTATCTCAGTATATCAGTATGTCAGTATGTCAGTATATCAGTATGTCAGTATCTCAGTATGTCAGTATATCAGTATCTCAGTATGTCAGTATATTAGTATCTCAGTATGTCAGTATCTCAGTATGTCAGTATATCAGTATCTCAGTATGTCAGTAGCTCAGTATATCAGTATGTCAGTATCTCACTATCTCAGTATGTCAGTATGTGAGTATATCAGTATGTCAGTATGTCAGTATCTCAGTATATCAGTAGCTAAGTATCTCAGTATGTCAGTATCTCAGTATATCAGTATATCAGTATCTCAGTATGTCATTAGCTCAGTATATCAGTATCTCACTATCTCAGTATCTCAGTATATCAGTATATCAGTATCTCAGTATATCAGTATGTCAGTATGTCAGTATCTCAGTATGTCAGTAGCTCAGTATATCAGTATCTCAGTATATCAGTATGTCAATATATCAGTAGCTCAGTATATCAGTATGTCAGTATCTCAGTATGTCAGTATGTGAGTATGTCAGTATCTCAGTATCTCAGTATGTCAGTATGTCAGTATCTCAGTATATCAGTAGCTCAGTATGTCAGTATGTGAGTATATCAGTATCTCAGTATGTCAGTATCTCAGTATATCAGTAGCTCAGTATCTCAGTATATCAGTATCTCAGTATGTCAGTATGTGAGTATATCAGTATCTCAGTATCTCAGTATGTCAGTATCTCAGTATATCAGTAGCTCAGTATCTCAGTATATCAGTATGTCAGTATCTCAGTATATCAGTATCTCAGTATGTGAGTATATCAGTATCTCAGTATGTCAGTAGCTCAGTATATGAGTATATCAGTATCTCACTATCTCAGTATGTCAGTATCTCAGTATATCAGTATATCAGTATCTCAGTATATCAGTATATCAGTATCTCAGTATATCAGTATGTCAGGATATCAGTATCTCAGTATATCAGTATGTCAGTAGCTCAGTATATCAGTATGTCAGTATCTCAGTATGTCAGTATCTCAGTATGTCAGTATGTGAGTATATCAGTATCTCAGTATCTCAGTATGTCAGTATGTCAGTATCTCAGTATATCAGTAGCTCAGTATATCAGTATATCAGTATGTCAGTATCTCAGTATATCAGTATCTCAGTATGTGAGTATATCAGTATCTCAGTATGTCAGTAGCTCAGTATATCAGTATCTCACTATCTCAGTATGTCAGTATATCAGTATCTCAGTATATCAGTATGTCAGTATGTCAGTATGTCAGTATATCAGTATATCAGTATCTCAGTATGTCAGTATCTCAGTATATCAGTATATCAGTATGTCAGTATATCAGTATGTCAATATATCAGTATCTCAGTATCTCAGTATGTCAGAATCTCAGTATGTCAGTATCTCAGTATGTCAGTATGTCAGTATATCAGTATATCAGTATATCAGTATGAGGTCATAGGATGTTTTAAGTCCATTATAAATTACATTATAATTAAATTGGGTTAGAATGTTCTGAATAATAGGTGCTCTTTCTTAGCCAACTCTATCACACCAGACTCCCTTTTCTTCAAATACATTTGGATGTCACTCATAAAACAGTACAAAAAAAGCCCTTAAGATTTTAGCAGTCTGCTCAGAGTATAATGTTTTCGTTTAAACCATTAGTAACAAATGTAAATTAATTAATCTGTTAATTAATTAATTAATTGGCTTATCTATCTGTTTATTTATTTATTTAGAATGAATATATTTTGACTCATTGTGTATTTAATGTATGTTTGAGTTATATTTGAATAATTATTAGTAGAATATATCACTCTGATCTGTACCTGTTGCTTAAATGTAATAAAAATAAAGTTTGGGGGAAAACCTCTCTCCCGCCTTTTTCCGCTTGGACACGCCCCTTCCCCCATCTGAGCCCTAGCCGCGAGGGCTCTCACATCTACCGATTTACAAATCATACCGACCGGAACACTGCACTAGCACAGTAAATATAGATCTCATGCTATGGGCCGACAGGAGTAGAAGGAGCTCAAATCGAACATTCTAATTGGCTAGATAATCCCCAGAAAGCGTTCTGATTGGCTGATTTCCTCTGCGTCTGGCTGTCAGTCATCGCCCTTTAGCAAGTTCGGTTGAATTGTTGGAAGTTTTTGTAAAGCAGCTTGAGAAACTCCTTCCGTCTAAAATGAGTGGTGAGTTTAACTTCTGCCTTTACTAACTTCATTTTTATCAACTTCAGGCGATCGTTAGTTGCCTAAAGTACCGATGACTGTGAAATAAAGAGTTCTGAGGAATCCTGCGCGTGCTGATGAAGTTTGTGCGCGTGGGATTCGGTTCCTGCTGAACTGGTCGAGCGGCTCAGTGCAGTTGGAGTTAGCATTCGGCTAACAGCGCCTGTGAGGAAACTTTAACCAAACTGCCTGAAACAGCTTCCCTCACAGACAGCAGCGTTTATTCTCCTCCTGTACACTCACAGGCAGAAGCTCCCTGCTAGCCAGCCTCTCACTGAGCTCCGAGCTCCGAGCACTGAGGGCAGAGTGCCTGGGGTCCTGTCAGGGCCAATGACTAGCTTTAGTTAGCTTTAGTTAGCTTTAGTTAGCGATAGTTAGCTTTAGTTAGCATTAGTTAGCATTAGTTAGCATTAGTTAGGTAGTTAGCTGTAGGAATCACACTGATAAAGTTTCAGATCTGTTGCAGAATTATGTTTCTCTCTGATAACAAAAAGTTATTTTAATATTTATTCCATAAAATACACCAGAATTGAGGAAGTGTATAATGCAGTTATATTATATGGTTATTTTACTTGTTAAACATAAAGACAGTATGTGTGTGTGTGTACATATGTATATGTATGTATATATATATGTATATATATATGTATATATATATATATATATATATATATATATATATATAAATGTAAAGGTAGTGGTTAATGTCAGAAGGCTGATGGAAATCTCAGATCTTATGTTTGGAGTTTCACTTTCAGTTTATTCTCTCCTCAGATCAGAGTGAGATGACCACTTTGGGGGAAAATGATGGAGAATCTCTTAATAAAGCCAACAGTTCAGGACACGTAAGTGTGTGTGTGTATCCGTGTGTGTGTGTATCCGTGTGTGCGTCTGTCTTTCTGTGTGTGTGCGTGTAGGTCTCTGTGTGTGTGTGTGTGTGTGTGTATGTAGGTCTGTGCGTGTGTGTGTGTGTGCGTCTGTGTGTGCGTCTGTGTGTGCGTCTGTGTGTGCGTCTGTGTGTGCGTCTGTGTGTGCGTCTTTGTGTGTGTGTGCGTCTGTGTGTGCGTGTGCGTGTGTGTGTGTGCGTGTGTGTGTGTGTGTGTGTGCGTGTGTGCGCGTGTGCGTGTGCGTGTGTGCGTCTGTGTGTGTGTGTGTGTAGGTCTGTGTGTGTGCGCGTGTCTGAGTTTTTACACACGTCCTCACTGCCGCGTCCTCACTGCCGCGTCCTCACTGCCGCTCCCTCACTGCCGCGTCCTCACTGCCGCTCCCTCACTGCCGCGTCCTCACTGCCGCTCCCTCACTGCCGCGTCCTCACTGCCGCTCCCTCACTGCCGCTCCCTCACTCCCGCTCCCTCACTGCCGCTCCCTCACTGCCGCTCCCTCACTCCCGCTCCCTCACTGCCGCTCCCTCACTGCCGCTCCCTCACTGCCGCGTCCTCACTGCCGCTCCCTCACTGCCGCTCCCTCACTGCCGCGTCCTCACTGCCGCGTCCTCACTGCCGCGTCCTCACTGCCGCGTCCTCACTGCCGCTCCCTCACTGCCGCGTCCTCACGCGTCCTCACGGCCGCGTCCTCACCGCCGCTCCCTCACTGCCGGGTTCTCACCGCCGGGTTCTCACCGCCGCTCCCTCACTGCCGGGTTCTCACTGCCGCGTCCTCACTACACGGATTAGCAGTAGCATGGTGTCGCAGGCGGAGCACTGTGGGTTAAACGTCTCGGACCGCTTCACTCTGGCACGCTGACCTGCCTGTACTGGCATGGGGATGTTTCTAATGGAGATGATAAACACTCTGGAGAAACGCCTGCTTCTGTAACTCACAGACCTTTTACACCACTGAGGCCTGACGTCACTGACTCCCAATGTAGCTCCGCCCACTCCAGTTAAAAATGTAGAAATCTATAATCTATAAATTAAAGTTTTTCTCCAGCAAACACTCCATCGTTCCGCCTCCTCCGTTCCATATCCATTTCCCATAAACAGCATCACTACCTCTCACTCATCACCTATCAGGCAATTCTTTTACAAGGTGTGTTTGACAGGTGTTTGGTTCGGGCAGTGTTATAGGAGGTGTGTGTTTGACAGGTGTTTGGTTCGGGCAGTGTTATAGGAGGTGTGTGTTTGACAGGTGTTTGGTTCGGGCAGTGTTACAGGTGGTGTGTTTGACAGGTGTTTGGTTCGGGCAGTGTTATAGGAGGTGTGTGTTTGACAGGTGTTTGGTTCGGGCAGTGTTATAGGAGGTGTGTTTGACAGGTGTTTGGTTCGGGCAGTGTTATAGGTGGTGTGTGTTTGACAGGTGTTTGGTTCGGGCAGTGTTACAGGTGGTGTGTTTGACAGGTGTTTGGTTCGGGCAGTGTTATAGGAGGTGTGTGTTTGACAGGTGTTTGGTTCGGGCAGTGTTACAGGTGGTGTGTTTGACAGGTGTTTGGTTCGGGCAGTGTTATAGGTGGTGTGTGTTTGACAGGTGTTTGGTTCGGGCAGTGTTATAGGAGGTGTGTTTGACAGGTGTTTGGTTCGGGCATTGTTATAGGTGGTGTGTTTGACAGGTGTTTGGTTCGGGCAGTGTTATAGGAGGTGTGTTTGACAGGTGTTTGGTTCGGGCAGTGTTATAGGAGGTGTGTGTTTGACAGGTGTTTGGTTCGGGCAGTGTTATAGGTGGTGTGTGTTTGACAGGTGTTTGGTTCGGGCAGTGTTATAGGAGGTGTGTGTTTGACAGGTGTTTGGTTCGGGCAGTGTTATAGGAGGTGTGTTTGACAGGTGTTTGGTTCGGGCAGTGTTATAGGTGGTGTGTGTTTGACAGGTGTTTGGTTCGGGCAGTGTTATAGGAGGTGTGTTTGACAGGTGTTTGGTTCGGGCAGTGTTATAGGTGGTGTGTGTTTGACAGGTGTTTGGTTCGGGCAGTGTTATAGGAGGTGTGTTTGACAGGTGTTTGGTTCGGGCAGTGTTATAGGAGGTGTGTTTGACAGGTGTTTGGTTCGGGCAGTGTTATAGGTGGTGTGTGTTTGACAGGTGTTTGGTTCGGGCAGTGTTATAGGTGGTGTGTGTTTGACAGGTGTTTGGTTCGGGCAGTGTTATAGGAGGTGTGTTTGACAGGTGTTTGGTTCGGGCAGTGTTATAGGAGGTGTGTTTGACAGGTGTTTGGTTCGGGCAGTGTTATAGGTGGTGTGTGTTTGACAGGTGTTTGGTTCGGGCAGTGTTATAGGAGGTGTGTGTTTGACAGGTGTTTGGTTCGGGCAGTGTTATAGGAGGTGTGTGTTTGACAGGTGTTTGGTTCGGGCAGTGTTATAGGAGGTGTGTTTGACAGGTGTTTGGTTCGGGCAGTGATATAGGAGGTGTGTTTGACAGGTGTTTGGTTCGGGCAGTGTTATAGGAGGTGTGTTTGACAGGTGTTTGGTTCGGGCAGTGATATAGGAGGTGTGTTTGACAGGTGTTTGGTTTGGGCAGTGTTATAGGAGGTGTGTGTTTGACAGGTGTTTGGTTCGGGCAGTGTTATAGGAGGTGTGTGTTTGACAGGTGTTTGGTTCGGGCAGTGTTATAGGAGGTGTGTGTTTGACAGGTGTTTGGTTCGGGCAGTGATATAGGAGGTGTGTTTGACAGGTGTTTGGTTCGGGCAGTGTTATAGGAGGTGTGTTTGACAGGTGTTTGGTTCGGGCAGTGATATAGGAGGTGTGTTTGACAGGTGTTTGGTTCGGGCAGTGTTATAGGAGGTGTGTGTTTGACAGGTGTTTGGTTCGGGCAGTGTTATAGGAGGTGTGTTTGACAGGTGTTTGGTTCGGGCAGTGTTATAGGAGGTGTGTTTGACAGGTGTTTGGTTCGGGCAGTGTCCGTGTCATTAAGGTAATGTCTCTCACACTGTGTTTATTTACCCAGAACACTTTTCTCCGCTTTTTCTCTGCAGGAAACCCAGCAGCCGTCTCCTTTAGCCCTTTTGGCTGCCACGTGCAGTCGGATAGATGAAAACGACACACAGCAGGAAGCAGCTCAGATTGATGTAAACTCCGCTCAGATGTCTCAGAACGCTAACGGCTGGCAGATTATCCCTCAGATCATTCCTCAGTTAAACAGCGGCTGTGATAAAGGCATGTCTCAGAAGCCGGGCGGTGAGACGGAGCAGCAGCAGCAGCAGTTTGTTTTGTCTCCTACAGCGTTACAGGGTCAGCAGGTCCTCACGGCGCTGTCCGGGGTTTTACCCAATATTCAGTACCAGGTCATTCCTCAGTTTCACACTGTGGACGGACAGCAGCTCCAGTTCACGCAGGCTTCCCATGATGCTTCTGGAACAGGACAGATACAGCTTGTTTCATCAACCAATGGGAGCCAGCCTCTCCTTACTGCAGCAGCCAATCAGACTGCAGGAAGTGGAAACATCCTCACAGTTCCTGGAGTGATTCCTTTCCATAACCTCACACTGGGAAACTCAGTTCTGACCAATCAGACGCCATTTATTAACATGCCTTTAGCGCTCAATAACATCACTCTACTTCCTGTTAGCACAGGAGCCAGCACGGTGAAAAGTGATGAGGTGTCTAATGGAGCCAATCAGCAGCTTGTCCAAAGCCAACAGACAACAATAGCAGCAGTGTCCACATCAGAGTGTGTCAGCAGCACACACACTCTGAGCACACACACTCCCAGCTCATACACTGACGGTGTTTCAGCTCCGAACAGCGCTGTGACCGCCAACACGTTCCAGAACGTCACTGCAGGAATCTCAGTCCAGTCTGACGGTAGAGACGCACAGCAGATCCTTATCCAGCCTCAGCAGCTCCTTCAGGGAACGTCCACTTTGCCAACTGTCCAATCAGGAGCCATTCCTGCAGGTCATGTGATCACTGCGCACACTCTTCCTCAAGATGGCCTGCAGAACCTGCAGAACCTGCAGATCCAGTCGATCAATAACGGGCCGATCCTGCTGAGGACGGTTGGGCCGAACGGACAGGTCAGCTGGCAGACGCTTCAGCTGCAGAGTCCTGCTGGAGCTCAGATCACTGTGGCATCACTTCCTTCTGTGACATCACTTCCTGCACTCACTCAGCCTGGCACCATTAACCTGAACAGTGCTGGACTGCAGATGCATCAACTACAGGAAGTTCCGATCACCATCAACACTGCAGGTCAGCAGCATCATCAGCATCATCAGCATCATCATCTTACAGTGCTAGCTGAAACATGTCCATACCTCTGATATACCAGTGAAGCCTCCATAGATGTTGTGGGTTAGAATTAAGTCGTGCTCTGATGTCACTGTGAGTTTAACGGAGAAGCTGTCAGAGCATCGTCATGTTCATTATTACTGCTGATATTATGTTTTTATCACCACACAGAATGTCAGTAACATGTAAGTCTAAACTAATAACATGCCGAGTCCAACAGTGTGATACATTCGCTGCGTTTAAAAGAAAAACATTAACATATTAAAAACATATTAAATAAAAAATATTCACATATTAACAATTAATTTGTTTGCTTTCAGGGAAGTTAAAACTTTCACACAGCCTGAGAGTTGTAACTGCAGCTTCAGTCACCAGCATTACATTTGATTTGGTGTAAAATATTTTCTACAACATGCTGGGTGAATCCCAGCGTAGCTTCTGAATACTCTATAGAGAAACTAATACCAACATAAACGGGCATTGTAGTATTTAAATAATTCATGCTGGGCCTAGTGACGGTGAAGTGATGCACTGTGATCTGTTTTTACCTGCAGTGCACACACTCCATTCTTGCTCCTTTATTCACACTGGTTTTGTCCAGTTGATTTGTGTGTGTTGGATTGAATTTTCTTTGTAGGTTCTGCTGTGTTGTATAAAGTGTGTGTGTGTGTGTGTGTGTGTGTGTGTGTGTGTGTAGGTGATCAGGGAGCTGCAGGAGACGTCATGGACGACTCGATGTTGGATCAGAGTTTAGACACGACTCCGCCGAGTCGCCGCTCCCGCAGAGAAGCGTGCACATGTCCATACTGCAAGGATGGAGACGGACGGTAACACACACACACACACACACACACACACACACACACACACACACACACACACAGAGTTATGCAATACACCACCACCCATGTTCTGTTCATCTAGTGGCTGCCTACCTGGTGACCTTGGTTTAAGTGATCGTGATACTGTCTGCATGGAATATTGAGATACATCATCTGATTATTACCACATGCCTCTGTGTGTGTGTGTGTGTGTGTGTGTGTGTGCAGCACTGACCCCAGTAAGAAGAAGCAGCACATCTGCCACATCACAGGCTGTGGGAAGGTTTATGGGAAGACGTCACACCTGCGGGCGCACCTGCGCTGGCACTCGGGCGAGCGGCCGTTCGTCTGCAACTGGACTCACTGCGGAAAACGATTCACCCGCTCAGATGAGCTGCAGAGACACCGGCGCACACACACTGGTACACACACACACACATACACACACACACACACGACACAGGTCAAATTTGTCAGAGTGGGAAATAAGTTGGTAATTACTACTGATTAATCTCCAGGTGAGAAATTAATATTGGTGTTTAATTTGTCAGGTGAAATAACTTGTAATAACTTGTTATAATCTTGTTCCATTAGAGTGCACAGTCTGAGCAGCTGTGTGGTGTTGTGACCCAAACTGCTCCGTGTGGGTTATGTAGTTATGGGCAGCGTGGGCGGGCGGTGCGGCGTGGCGGAGGGCGGCGTGGGCGGGCGGTGCGGAGCGTGTCGTCTTTTCTCACCCCAACCGCCCCCCCCCCCCCCCCCCCCCCCACACACACACACACACACACACACACACACACACACACACACACACACACAGGTAACTGAATTTCTCTCTGTGTAGGGGAAAAGAGGTTTTCGTGTCCGGAGTGTCCAAAGCGTTTTATGCGCAGTGATCACCTGTCCAAACACATCCGTACTCACACGAAGAAGAAGCCGATGGGGAACCCTGAGAGTGGGCCGGACCAGACGATCATTACCATGGAGACGCTGTCACCGGATGGCATGGCGCGGTTGGCGAGCAGCGGCATCAATGTGGTGCAAGTGGGAGATATTCATCCCATTAACCTCAACACTAACGGCTTCTAAACACATCTAGGTGAGACACCAGGTGAGACATCACATCAACTGTTATTACTCTTATTTACCTGAAATTAACCTGTCTATTTCTCTCTCTCTCTCTCTCTCTCTCTCTCTGTGTCTCTCTGTCTCACAGGTTCCGATGGCTGTGATACAGTTGTATATGTTTTTCCTTTTTAAATACAACCCCTAAGCCATTAAGTAGTCATTTAGCCCTCATTAAGCCCTCATTAAGCCATTATGATGTCTCACGTTTGTCAGAGTGAATAATTTAAACACTTATTGCTTTGTTTTTGTATATAAATTATATTTTTCTAAACTCTGTGCCTTTGTGTTGTGTATGATTCATGCACAATCTTAAAATGTTTTATATCAAGTTGATTAACTAGCATGAGAGCTTACTGCTGTGTGTGTGTGTGTGTGTGTGTGCAGACATGAGCTAAACACACACTGATCACACACACTCTGTATCATGCTTATTCTCAATAAATCATCTTTCTGTAATTAAAGGTTGGTTAATCGATTACTGTCCATTTCTGCTGAGTCTGTGATGTCTGTACACACACACATGCTGTTGTGTCTATAATAAAATTCTATGTGAACTCCAGTCTTGATGTTTGTTCACCACTTCAGACATGGAAGGTTTTCTGAATTTACAAGTCATCACGCACAACACTGAAGTTTTTATTAATAATTTTCCGCCACATCATAGGGAAACGATGATGGTTCTGTCTGGGTTCAGCTCTCACTGTGTTCTAGTCTGTATAAGAGGCTCTATAATAGCCTCAGTCATTAGCTAACATAATCTCAGACTTCTGTGGTTCTCAGTTGCCTAGCAACAGCATTGTTACTGTTGCTGTGGCAATATTGTATCATATTCAGTCTATACCATATCGCTGTTATATACACTCCATAGAGTATCTGTGTCGTATACAGTCTATACCGTATCTCTGTGTCGTATACAGTCTATACCGTATCTCTGTGTCGTATACAGTCTATATCGTGTCGTATACAGTCTATACCGTATCTCCGTGTCGTATACAGTCTATACCGTATCTCCGTGTCGTATACAGTCTATACCGTATCTCCGTGTCTTATACAGTCTATACCGTATCTCCGTGTCGTATACAGTCTATACCGTATCTCCGTGTCGTATACAGTCTATACCGTATCTCCGTGTCGTATACAGTCTATATCGTGTCGTATACAGTCTATACCGTATCTCTGTGTCTTATACAGTCTATACCGTATTTCCGTGTAGTATACAGTCTACACCGTATCTCTGTGTCGTATACAGTCTATACCGCACCGCCGTGTCGTATACGGTCTATACCATACTGCCATGTCGTATACATTCTATACCGTATCACCGTATCACCGTATCGTATACAGTCTTTGCTGTATCAATTCAATTCAATTTTATTTGTATAGCACTTTTAACAGTGGACAGCAGCTTTACAGAAATAAATAGATTCAAATTAAATTAAAACAAAATAAATTGTAAATGTGTGAATTTATCCCTACTGGGTGAGCCACAGGTGACAGTGGCAAGAAAAAACTCCCTGAGACGATATGAGGAAGAAATCTTGAGAGGAACCAGTCTCAAAAGGGAACCCATCCTCATCTGGGTGATAATGGATAGTGCGATTATAAATAAACCCACTGTTATCCACTGTCCACTGATGGAGTCCTGAGTACGGAGAGCAGAAGGGGTCAGGATCACTGGCATCTCAGCAGTAGCATAAGTAGCTTGACAGAGAGAGAGAGAGAGAGAGAGAGAGAGAGAGAAAGAAAGATTGTTAGGTAAGCCTTTGCTCCGTAATGGTTAAGGACAATGTATTTGCGTGCAGAATGCAAGCAGGGACTCTGGCAAGACTAGCTATGACAGCATAACTAAAAGGGAGAGCCAGAAGCTAACACAGACATGAGGGAGTCCTGGGACATAAAGCAGCAGCCACTCCACCATCGACAAACCTGAGTGAACGCGTGAGAGTGGGGGGGCGACAGCATCCAAACATCCCAGTTCACCACAACACTCTATGCCTGTGAATCCTCCAGACCTGCTCCTGTACCTAAGAAAACTATTCACTGAAGGCTTGACTAAACAAATATGTTTTCAGCCTCGACTTAAACACTGAGACTGTGTCTGAGCCCCGAACACTAAGTGGAAGGCTGTTCCATAACTGTGGGGCTTTGTAAGAGAAAGCTCTACCCCCAGCTGTAGCCCACACTATTCGAGGTACCAACAAATAGCCTGCACCTTTTGATCTGAGTAGGCATGACGGATCATAAAAGACCAAAAGTTCGCTCAGGTACTGTGGCGCGAGACCATTTAGTGCTTTATAGATCAATAGTAGTATTTTATAATCAATACGAAATTTGATTGGGAGCCAGTGCAGTATATTTTTTTTTAACTTGTGGATAAGATAGGGGTGATGTGGTCATATCTTCTGGTTCTTGTAAGAACTCTGGCTGCTGCATTCTGGACTAACTGGAGCTTGTTTATGCTCCTACTGGAACATCCAGACAGTAAGGCATTACAATAATCCAACCTAGAGGTAACAAAAGCATGAACTAGTTTTTCTGCATCATGTAGTGACATTATATTTCATTATAATTACATTATAATTACAATAACATTATAATACTTCATGGCATTCCACAAGATGTTGGAAACATTCCTTTGAGATTCTGGTCCATGTTGACATGATTGCATCTTGCAATTCCTGCAGATTTTTCTTGTCATGTTCATGGAACCAGTTTGAGATGACTTTTGCTTTGTGACATGGTGCATTATCATTCTTCAGACCAGGCTACATTTCTCCAGTCTTCATCTGTTCAGTGATGGTGAGCCTGTGCCCACTGCAGCCTCAGCTTTCTGTTCCTGGGTGACAGAAGTGGAACCCGATGTGGTCTTCTGCTGTTGTACCTTTTCTGCCTCAACGTGTTGTGCATTCTGAGATGCTTTTCTGCTCACCACAATTGTACAGAGTTGTGGTGTCCAATTATCTGAGTTACTGTAACCTTTCTGTCAGCTCGAGCCAGTCTGGCCATTCTCTGCTGATCTCTCCCATCAACAAGGAGTTTCCGTCCACAGAGCTGCTGCTCACTGGATGTTTTTTCTTTATTTGCACCATTCTAAGTAAACTCTAGAGAATGTTGTGTGTGAAAATCGGCAGTTATAGAAATACTCAAACCAGCCTGTCTGGCACCAACAATTATGCCACGGTCACGATCGCTGAGATCACATTTCTCCCCACTCTGATGGTTGATGGGAACATTACCCGAAGCTGCTGGCTGAATCTGCATGGTTTTATACACTGCACCGCTGCCACATGATGGGCTGATTAGATAATTGCATGAATGAGTGTTCCTAATAAAGTGCTCAGTGAGTGTAAAACACATTTCTTCGTGGATGTCGTTTCATACCTGTGTACAAGTCATTTCCGCTCCACACGGTGGCGCCAGTCTCTTAGATTTGGAGTCGTAGATTTTTAACCTTTGACTCCGGAAGTAAATTTTCCGACAACAATACCGGACGCGTTGGTTGTTTGTGTCCCAGTTTCTTCACATTGTGTCTTTGTGACAGTAAAATAATTTTTAATAATCGCTTGTAGTGGATGTTCCCTTTAAAGTTTGTTTTTTTTTTGTGCCGGAAACTTGTTTTGCAGCAGGAATTTAATGCGTGTTTGTCTTCATTAGTCAGTTAGCTTAGCTTTCTTGTTTGTAGCTCGGAGGAGGCGCGAGTTTATGTAATTATTAGTCCATAATATCGGTGATTATTTTAGCGGAGATTAGATTCGGGTGTGAAGATGAGTTTAGCGAATAGCAGAGAGCAGAGAAGCACCGCCGGGAACCGGATGGCCAAAATCCTAGAAGCGGAGGAAGAGGACGAGTTTTACAAAACCACATACGGAGGATTTAATGATGTGAGTTTAATTCTCTTCTTTTCCTCAGTCTCTCTCTCTCTCTCTCTCTCTCTCTCTCCCCCTCAGTGTCTCTCTCTCTCTCTTTCTCAGTCTCTCTCTCTCTCCCTCAGTGTCTCTCTCTCTCTCTCTCTCTCTCTCTCTCAGTGTCTCTCTCTCTCTCTCTCTCAGTGTCTCTCTCTCTCTCTCTTTCTCAGTCTCTCTCTCTCTCTCTTTCTCAGTCTCTCTCTCTCTCTCTCT
>NC_069729.1:22046282-22075107 GCF_027358585.1 Pangasianodon hypophthalmus
ACACACAATCATCACTAAAGCCTACAGAGTGAGAGACACGCACACAATCATCACTAAAGCCTACAGAGTGAGACACACACACACACACAATCATCACTAAAGCCTACAGAGTGAGACACACACACAATCATCACTAAAGCCTACAGAGTGAGAGACACACACACAATCATCACTAAAGCCTACAGAGTGAGAGACACACACACAATCATCACTAAAGCCTACAGAGTGAGACACACACACACAATCATCACTAAAGCCTACAGAGTGAGACACACACACACACACACACACACACACACCATCCTCACTGAAGCCTACAGAGTGACATTCAGTGTCAGTGAGACAGACATTGGCCATGTGACCATGTGTCTTCTGCAGTGTGAGCTTCATGTACAGGTTTGAGCAGTGTGTTAGTGTTCCACATGAAACTGAAGTGTGTATTAGTTGTTTATATAATAAGCACAAGCGCTTCATAAATTTGATTTATATGTGTAGGCTAATGAACAGTGCTGAGGAAAAACTGTGTGTGTGTGTGTGTGTGTGTGTGTTAGGAGCCCATAAAGGTAATGAAGCCCAGGGTGAAACATCCATCTGAGGAGCCGAAGGCTGAGAAACCAAAAGCAGAAAAACGTTCAACCCACGAGCTGCAGGAGATTGGAGAAAGTGTGTACTGCGCACACACACACACACACACAATATTTATCAATATTTTAGTAAAGTTCTATGTAAATGTTATTTTAACTCACACTTGTTCCAATAAAAAAATAATTTATCTAACAACATAACAGCACATGAAAGATCAAAATCTGGAGCTAAATTACGGAAAAGACGAAAAGTTTGACATTAAAATGGAGAAAAATAATTGTATATCTGCTGTACTCAGGTGATGGTGGACACCAAGAGTATCACACAAACTGCCATGCTTAATTGTATTATTATTATTTTTTTTTTTTAAATATTATATTGTTTGTTCTTTTTGTGTGTGTGTCCCAGCATCTCTCTCTGATAAATGAGCCCTAATGACATTTTTGCGCTGTGGTTAGTGTGACGTGTTTTTCTCTCTCTCTCTATAGTGCGCAAGTCAGTGAGGAAGTCGACTAGTGAGCACACGCGGAAGACGTTTGAGCGTCTGCAAGAGCGACAGCAGGAGGCGCCGAGACGCCGCAGAGTTCACAGAGACAAACCACTGAGTCAGGAAGAGTTACTGAGAGAAGCTCAACACACTGCACAGAGCAACCTGGAGTCACTGGGTACACACACACACACTCACACGCACACACACACACACACACTCACACACACTGCACAGAGCAACCTGGAGTCACTGGGTACACACACACACACTCACACACACACACACACACACACACACACACACACACACTCACACACACTGCACAGAGCAACCTGGAGTCACTGGGTACACTCACACACACACACACACACACACACACACACACACTCACACACACTGCACAGAGCAACCTGGAGTCACTGGGTACACACACACTCTCACACACGCACACACACACACACACACTCACACACAGTGCACAGAGCAACCTGGAGTCACTGGGTACACACACACTCTCACACACACACACACACACACACACACACACACACACACTCACACACACTGCACAGAGCAATCTGGAGTCACTGGGTAAACACTCACACACACACACACACACACACACACACACACAGCACTACACAGAGCAACCTGCACACACTGGGTATAGAAACACACACACACACACTGCAGAGAGCAACCTGGAGTCACTTGGTTCACACACACACACACACACACACACACACACACACACTGTACAGAGCAATCTGGAGTCACTGGGTTCTCACACACACACACACACACACACACACACTGTACCAAGCAACCTGCACTCACTGGGCACACACACTGCAATCTATATACGCTCACACAGTGTTGGATGTAGAAAGGTTTATATTTATACGGGGTGGGAGCAGGAAATGGAGTTCTTAAATGTAGGGGGTGTTGTATGGTGTGTGTGTGTGTGTGTGTGTGTGTAGAGAATTATGAGCGTCTCGAGGCTGATAAGAAGAAGCAGGTGCAAAAGAAGAGGAGGATTGAGGGACCGACAATCCGTTATCACTCTGTTCTGATGATGTCTGAGCTACCACTCAAAGACGAGAACGTGGATGTAGAGGGGTACAAACACACACACACACACACACACATGTACGAGGTGTTCCTTAGAAAGTGTGAAAACAGTAGAAGTTGCAGTAAACAAAGAATTTCACACCAACGTGCATAAATAATAATAATATAAAACAAAGATGTAACCCAAAACACAGTAGAGATACTGTAGAGAGTTTAGCTAGCACTGAACATTGTGATACTTATTTCAATTCAATTTTTTTGTTTGTATAGCGCTTTTAAGAATGGACATTGACACAACAAACAACAAACAGCTTTACAGCAATAATACAACATTCAGGATATAAATTATAAATGTATGAATTTATCCCTAATGAGTGAGCCAGAGGTGACGGTGGTGAGGAAAAGCTCACTGAGACGATATGAGGAAGAAACCTTGAGAGGAACCAGACTCAAAAGGGAATCCATCCTCACCTGGGTGACACCGGATAGTGCGATTATAAATCATTCCCTTCTATTACTGTGTACCACATGGACACATAGTGCAGCTGTGTAACCAGGAAACTCATCAGTTTTCACATGAAGTCTGGTTTTCTTTTAATCCTATTCACTGTTCACTGATGGAGTCCTGAGTACAAAAGTGCTCACAGCAACTGCAGTCCCAAGCCATCACAGTACAACTCCCCATATGAGATCCCCAAGCCATCTCCACAGCTCCCAAGCAGCACCATCCCCAGCAATCCCAATGATCTTCAGGCCGTCCATGTGGGTCCCCTGCAGTGAGTGATCTCCAGCCGATGAGAACTCCAACCAGAAGTAGGACATCAGGATGGATCAGGCAGGTCCAGAGAGCAGAAGGGGTCAGGATCACTGATATCTCAGGAGTAGCATGTGTAGCTCGACATAGAGAGGGAGGGAGAGAGAGAGAGAGAGGGAGAGGGAGAGGGAGAGGGAGAGAGAGAGAGAGCTTGTTAGGTAAGCTTTTGTCCCGTAATGGTTAAGGACAATGTATTTGTGGGCAGAGTGCAAGCAGGGACTAGCTGTGACGGCATAACTAAAAGGGAGAGCCAGAAGCCGAGACTTAAACACTGAGACTGTGTTTGAGCCCCGAACACTAAGTGGAAGGCTGCTCCATAGCTGTGGGGCTTTGTAAGAGAAAGCTCTACCCCCAGCTGTAGCCCGCATTATTCGAGGTACCAACAAATAGCCTGCACCTTTTGATCTAAGTAAGTGTGGTGGATCATAAAAGACCAAAAGTTCACTCAGGTACTGTGGCACGAGACCATTTAGTGCTTTATAGGTCAATAGTAGTATTTTATGATCAATACGAAATTTGATTGGGAGCCAATGCAGTGTGGATAAGATAGGGGTAATGTGGTCATATCTTCTGGTTCTAGTAAGGACTCTCACTGCTGCATTCTGGACTAACTGGAGCTTGTTTATGCTCCTACTGGAACATCCAGACAGTAAGGCATTACAATAATCCAACCTAGAGATAACAAAAGCATGAACTAATTTTTCTGCATCATGTAGTACATTTCTTATTTTAGCAATATTTCTGAGATGAAAGAAGGCCATCCAAGTATTATCTACCTGAGCTTCAAATGATAGACTGGAAACAATAATCATACCAAGGTCTTTTACTGCTGCACATGATGAAACAGAAAGACCATCAGTACTTCTAACTGCATGTGGTCCTAGTACAAGTACTTCTGTCTTGTCAGAATTAAGTAAAAGGAAGTTAATAAGCATCCAGTGTCTAATGACTTTTACACATTCCTGGTGTTCCCGTGGGCAAGCCTTAGCGTTAGTGTTAGCTATTAGAACTCTAACACACACACACACACACACACACAAAGTTACATTTGGGTGTTTTGTTTGTGTTGTCATCACTTGCTCTCCCCCTCTAGGCTGGATCAGGACATTCCCCTCTCAGCTTCCTCTTCCTGTACTGCAGCATCGGGGGCCGGGGCTCTCTGCTCGCGTACCTTCATCACCTTCAGTGACGACGATGCATTTGAGTCTGCTTTCCCGCAACTGGCCCGTGTCAGCCCCGACCTGCCCATTCAGGAAGTATGTCCTGTTACCCATGAGCCCGCTCTGTATCGTGACCCGGTTACTGACATCCCATATGCTGATGCACGCGCCTTCCGGATCATACGCGAAGCTTACCGTAAATACGTTGCTGCCCACGGCTTCCCTAATGACACAACACACACACCTTCACACACACACTCCGAGCCAGCAGGGGGTGCCAAAAGCCTACGTCTAAAGGGACTGACTGTGTAAACACACTTGCACACATGCACACACAATCACTAGACCAGCAGGGAGCAACTCAAGACTGCAGTAACTGGGACTCTTTCTCACACACACACTGCACTGTTATTGTTATTCACACAGATTAAAGATGAACATACACACACTCACTGGGCTCAAGTTTCATTTTTTACTGTATTTGTTTATCAGCAGCCACTTGCTCTTTTCACAAACTGGCATTTTGCATTGTTTATTGTGAGTTTTAAATTGTTTTACTTGGTAAATCATTTAACACCACAGCTCGGTTGAATTCTTTAATCAGAAGGTATGGATTAATTTTCTACAAAAGCAGCTCTGACGGTAATCCTGGTTGTAACATAAACATGTTTCTATTAATGCACTTGTTCTAATACTTTATTGTTTTCTGTAGCAACAGCTCATTCACAGTGACTTATACGGCGAACACTCCAAGTAGACAGGTTTTAAAAAGTGGGTTCATTGATATTAGCTAGGTTTTCTGTAAGGAAACATTTATTTAACATTTATGGAAGGAGTCTCCAGTGTCAGCGCTTTGTAACAATCATTGGTAAAGCTATAGCTTTAAGTTTTCCGACATCTTCAGGACAGAGTAGTTTATGTTTTGCGGTTTCTCTGTAACATGACAAGCTGCGTTTTTCTTACGAATTTCAAGAGAGAGAAAAAAGAGGCCATTTATCTTTGTGAAGTTGTCTATGCTGAATTCTGCCAGTGTGTGTGTGTAGGAGTGATCATCATGGTGATCACTCAGACACGAGGTCCTTCAATAATTAATTAAAAATTATCAGATCGTTGGCAAATAGCTATGGTATGAGCAGAATAAAACCGTTTGGACTGTGCTGTTATACTAAAATAACCCACACCAGTGTGGTATCACACGGACATGAAGCGTTACCACCCTAAAATTATTTCCTTCTTATTTAATAGTTAAATTATGGGTAACAGAATTTGATTCATAATTTATGAAAATGTTCTATAGGATTCTAATAATGTTCTAATAATTTGTGTCTGTGAGTAAAAAAAGACATGACAACATTTCAAAAAACTTTAGATGAATCAGTTAAAGGGGAATAGAGTGATAAAAGAGAGCTGATTAGTTGGATATGTGGAGCTGTTTTGATCTAATGTCTTTACTATTTTTGCTATAAAAAACTGTATTCAAATGTATGTGGACACTCCAGTTGATTTTTACGGTCATCAAGTTTTAAAAATCAGCCACTTAAACTTCTGTAGTACATTGACCATGTGGCTGAAAATATAAAGAAGAAGAGCCTGTGCATGTGTCTCCAAGATTATTAGAAATCACAAGAAGAGACTCAGGCCTGTTATTCTCTTCAGTGCAGAGAATGTTAATTTTAACAGTGCAAATCATTTTAAAAATGTCTACACATATTACTTATTGTGTATGTTATTAATTTTTGCTCATTTTCATGAAGAGTGACCCCCTGCAGGCCAGTGTGAATTAGTAAATATTGTAGCAGGGGAACTTTCAACATCCTGAATGGTCAGTAATAATTTAAACACTATAAAACAGTCGTCACTGCAATGCATTGCAATACATAGTTTTTAATCCTGCTGCCTCAAAATATTATGTGCATGTGCACCAACTCTGAGAGCTGCTACATCCTGTTCCAGAATTACTATGAAGTGAGTTTGGAGGTGAGGTTTTTTCTTTGTTATTTTTTAATCTCTTTATATTTGACAGTGTTCTTCTTTAATGTCGGAACAATGAGCTGAACTCTGGCCTCTTATTGAGCTCTTGCCAACGTACAACAGTAGAGATGTAGGGTTAAAGTACATAATGCTAACCCCAGTTCTTAAGTTTTTTAACTGAAAATATTTAGTCTAATTAAATTTAATGCATTTATGGGGAAAAAGTAGCACTGTATTTCAGAAATGCATATTTTCTTTGTACTCGTGTGCGTATGTTGGTCACCTGTAACGTGCAAAGTGTGTTCCCGACACAGTTCATTTGTATTTAGTGACGCCCACAAAACTCCATGAAAGCACCGCCATTTCTTTTATCATAACTGAATGATTAGTTTTATTTGTCTAACTTTATGGGTTTGTGTTGGCTCGCTTTCTTTATTTTTTATATTCTTTAATTATTGCCAATAATATGTTCTGGATGGTACTCTTAGTCCCTGACTGAGTTGATAAGTTGATAAGGTAGTTCAGTGGTTACGATGTTAGACTTCTGATCGGAAGGTCGAGAGTTCAAATCCCAGCACCTCCAAGCTGCCACTGCTGGGCTCTTGAGCAAGGCTCTTAACCCTCAGTCATACTTGACGATTAATTCTATGTAGAAAAATGTAGTGATCCATGCAAATTATATGATCTGAAGTTGATCAAGTTGAGGTTTACATTAGTTAATCAAAGTGTATGAGTAGAATATGAACATATTTGCAAATTTTATGGGATTTTCATGAATGCAAAATTTCTTGTGTAAACGCTTGTATGAACGATTTATGAATAAATCTGTTTGTATCCAACTAGATAACTGAGGCCCATTGTGCATGTAAACACCAGGAAATAAAAGCTGAAATCCTAAATTCTGGACTTATAATCTCTTTCCCCATGGAAACAGCTCACTTTCCTGTCCAAATTGCCATAAGGACATTTCTGGCAAATTTCCTTTCAATATTATTCATAAACTAAAATTAACTGGTATTTGTAGCAAATCTTGAATCCCTCCAATTTGATAAAACCCACAGTTCTGCCCAAAGAAAAGCAGCCCTAAAGCATGATGCTGCCACCACCATGCTGCACCATGGGTATGGTGTAATATTGGTGATTTTGGTGATTTGGTGCTTTTTTTGCACCAAACATACCTTTTGGAATTATAGAATTATTATACCTTTTGGAATTGGTCTCATCAGTCCATAACACATTTTGCCACATGGTTTGGGGTGATTTAGTTGGGCACGGATGTTTTTTGTGTGAAAGGGCTTCCGTCTAGCCTCCCTACCCCACAGACCAGGTATGTGAAGAATATTGTGAAGAGATTGTTGTTACATGCAGAGAGTAATAAGTACTTGTCAAATATTCCTGCAGCTCTTTTTATGTTGCTGAAGGTCTCTTGGCAGCCTCCCTGGCAAGTTTTTGTCTTGTCCGTTTGTTAATTTTTGAGGGAAGTCCTGTTCTTGGTGATATCACTGTGATGCTCCATTTTCTCCACTTGTTGATGATGGCCTTCATGGTGTTCCATGGTATATCTAATGTTTTTAAAATTCTTTTATACCCCTTTCATGATCGATATCTTTTGATAAGTGAGATACCGCTCATGCTTTGTAAGCTCTTTGCAGGCCACAGCTTCAGTAGTAAGATATGTTACGACCCATGTTAACCCTAACCCTAACCCTAGGCCTGTTTCCTCATTATTTCATGACAAATTAAGGAGATGAAAGGTCTGGAGTTGATTCCAAGCACTGAATTTGCATCTGGTAGCTGTTCATGGAAACTCTCAATATGCGGTCCAATGAGGTGTTGATGCAAGTGAAGGAGGCCATCATTAGGTTGAAAAAACAAAACTGACCTATCAAAGAGACAGCAGGAACTTTAGTAGTGGCCAAATCAACAATTTGGTACATTCCTAAAAAGAAGGAATGCACTGGCAAGCTCAGCAAGACCAAAAGGCCTGCAAGACCATGGAAGACAACTAAAATGGATGAATGCAGAATTCTTTCCGTCATGAGGTGTTTTGAGGTGTGTGATGAGGAATGGTGGGGTGTGTTGGTAAGGTGTGGTGATTTGTGTAGAGGTGTGGTGAGGTGTGTTTAGGTGTACTGACGTATGTTGGTGAGGTTTGGTGAAGTGTGTGGAGAAGTGTGTTGAGGTGTGGTGAGGTGTGCTGGTAAGGTGTGGTGAGGTGTGCTGGTAAGGTGTGGTGAAGTGTTGTGTGTTGGAAAGGAGTGGTGAGGTGTGTTGGAAGGCGTTTTGAGGTTTGGTCAGGTGTGTAGAGGTGTGTTGGGAGGTGTGGTGAGGTATGTTGAGGTGTGGTGAGGTATGTTGAGGTGTGCTGAGGTATGTTGGAAGCAGATGTGGGTAGTAACGTGCTATATTTACTTGAGTAACTTTTTGGGAAAAAAAATGAACTTTTAAGAATAGGTTTACCTGTCCATACTTATACTCTTACTGAAGTTAATTTTTAATCACAGAAATGTACTTTTACTTTGCTACATTCAATGGCGTTCCTCCGTTAATGTTAAATGTTAATGAATATATGTAATTTTAATAATTAGTTTATATCACATATAATGAGGTCACGAGTCTCGCGATATGCTGCGGTGGTCTGAATGCATATGCAACAACCGCTCACTTTTTAAGCGGGCTCAGTCCTGGAAGATAATGGCTGAAGAGGGGGAAAGAAGCAAGTGTATCGATGGAGGCAGGACACCCGTGGCCTCATATGCAATCTATTTTTTCGCTCCAAGCAGTGAGAATGAACAGTTACATAATGTGATGCCTGCTATGTGCACCAAAACAAGTTGACATCTCAGCGTACAGGAATTCCAGCTCTAACTGAAGAAAACACATTGTGGTAAGTGTCATGATGATGCCTATTTCAGGGTAATTTTTTAACTATGGGCATTTTGACCTTATTTTAATATAAAATCTCACACCTTGACTTCTTTTTTTTTTATCTTTTTTATATGAATTTTTATGTAATCAAATGTTCACTTTTTTTTCTGATATACGCTCTCATGCCAGCTATGACAAATATGTCAACCCTAGAAACAACACCCATTTAAACATTTATTCCAAACGTCTGCACCTTTTTATATCCATTTTCCACTATATTATGCAAACTGAGCAGCATTTATGACGTCTTGCATTCATACACGAATCCAGAGAGCACTCTAAAATTTAGAACTGCCTTGAGGTTATGTGCCATGTCACAAGAAGTTTTCAAAAGTAAAATTCAGTAAGACTGTGATTGTTCAAGACAGAACATGTGAGCAAATACACATGCTAACACACAAACACTCACACTCTCTCTCTACACACACTCTCTCTCTTCTGTTCTGTTCTATAGTCTGTACTTTTGTTATCTGTTGTCTTGTTTAAATGCAGATGCTGACAAGTTTGTGTTGTTAACATGTGAAAATAGAGAGTAAACTGTTGGGAAAATGTTTGTTTTTTGGGGTGTGTGACATTTTGTGTTGAAAATGACAGGTTCTGTGTTACTGTACCCATCACATGATTGGGAGATGCCGCTTCATCATCCTGAACCCAGGTTTTATATCATACAAATAGAACAGACAGACTCTGAAGGAGAGGTGTGACTTATAAAATTGAATTGAATTGAGGTGTGGTGAGGTGTGGTCAGGTGTGTTCAGGTGTATAGAGGTGTGTTGGTGAGTTGCGGTGAGGTGTGTAGAGGTGTGGTGAGGTACGTTGGTAAGGTGTGGTGAGGTGTGTTGCAAAGCGTGTTGAGGTTTGGTCAGGTGTTGGGAGGTGTGGTGAGGTGTTTTGGTGAGCTGTGGTGAAGTGTGTCGAGGTATGTTGGTAAGGTGTGGTGAGCTGTGATGGTGAGGTGTGTAGAGGTGTGTTGGTGAGTGGTGTGTGTGAGTGTGTGGTGAAGTGTGTGTAGAGGTGTGTTGGTGAGTTGTGGTTAGGTGTGCTGAGGTGTTTTGGGAGGTATGGCCCAGGCTGATGCCCTGCTTCTGGTTAGAGTTCTCATCTCATGGAAACCACTCGCTGCTGCTGAGGATAGCCCCATATAGACAGGCTAAAGATACATGAGGTTACTGTTGATGGTACCACATAGAAACCATGAAGATGGCTTTGAGGTGAGTTGTGTTCGTAAGATGTGGTGAAGTGTGTTGAGGTGTGTGGAGTTGTGTTGAAGTGTGTTGAGGTGTGGTGTGTTGGAAGGTGTGTAGAGATGTGTTGTGGGAAGTGTGTTGGTATGGTGAGATGTTTAGAGGTGAGGTGTGGTGAGGTTTGTTGGTGAGGTGTTGAGAGATGAGTTGACGTGCAATGAGGTGTGTAGAGGTATAGTGAGGTGTGCTGAGATGTCTGTGTGTCCTGAGTTGTCTAGAAGTGTTGTGAGGTATGTTGTGTGTTGAGGAGTGCTGAGGTGTGGTAAAGTCTGGTGAAGTGTGTTGAGGTGTGGTGAGGTGTGTAGAGGTGCAGAGGTGTTTAGAGGTGAGGTGTATTGAACTGTGTAGAGGTTTGGTAAGGTCTGATGAGGTGTGGTGGTGTCAATTCTTAAGTGCTTGCTCTTGAGCCATACCTTCTTTTTTGATTAGGTTTACCTTTTTCTGAAGTTTTTCAAAAGCTGAGATTGAATATATATGAGGCTTGAAGAGAAAATAAAATGAAGGATGTTAATGAATCAAAAGAAATTTTTTTTTTTTTTGGTGTTTGTTTTTTTTTGGTTGTTTTTTTTTCAGGTGTCATTTTAAAACACAAAGGTCCTATGACAACCGTGTGTTAGTGTGGGATTTGGTGGCTTTGTGGTAAAAGCCTTGCCTCTACACTCACCAGTCAGTGGTTTGAATCCAGCTTGGTATGTTGGGTGGAGAAATGTAGAAGGTGGAGTGGGAAGTTGTGGGGCTAGAGTAAATCCTGCTGGAGAATCCCAGAAACAGTGTAGGTAATAGTTTTGCAGCATACCCTATATTATGCAAAACTAAGTCAACACTCTCTTCACGTGTTGATGTTGGTGCTTATTGGACTTTTGTCTTAATGAATGGCTCAGAGAACGACAATAAAGTGTTTAGTGGAAGAGGAGCTGGTTGAGGTTCAGCACTCATCATTTCCATGTACGTTCTTTCAGTAACAAAAAGTGTAGCTGTGAGAGCACTTCTAACCATCATACACCAACACACACCAACACACTGTACCTGTGTGCTTTCTCTGAAGAGTTTCAAATGGTTTCAAACAATTGGCATTTGGTTGGGGTTTAGGTTAGAGGTGAAACTAAGGGGTTATGACAATTCCTAATTTGGGTTAGAGGTTAGGTTTTGGGTATTGTTAGGGTAGGGGATAGGGTTTAGATGTTGGGTTTGGTGATTAGGGACTTCTGTAAATTCATATTCAAATGACTATATAAGTCCTATGGTTCAGTTCAATAGGTTCAGTTAAGAATGGACTAAGGATTTGGAGTGAAAGTGCTTGAAGGTAAGTGCTATTTTCACTCTTAGTGCTATTACATTCAAAAAGTAAGTGCTTGATTGTCTTCCACTCTGTAAAAGGTAAGTGCTTTATTCACTCTCCTATTTAGTGTTTTGTGTTCAGTCTTATTTTTATCACTCTCAATTTGTGTCATTCTCTATAATCTAATATCCAAAAAATAGAAAAATGCTCTCCCTTGGTCCCTTGTCCAGCCTCCTGTTGTCAAACCCCAGTGTCTATTTATCCACAGGAACAGGTTTTGTTGTTTTATGGTTCCCCTGAAACCTTAATCTCATTTTTATAATCCAAAGACATCTTAAGACCTACATGTTAATATTTTTCTATGGTCATGAGAATTAAAATGTGGTGTAGTCTTTTGGTTTAAACTTGTGCACTATAATGAATCTGGATTCTGCCCTTGTGTGGACAATGGAAACAACGCTGGCCTGATCTTTAAAAATATGACCATCATGGCTTTATAAGGAGTTAAAACGTGATTTTAAACTTTGGGTTAAAACTTGTGTAATGTAATGAATATAGATTCTGCCCTCATGTAGACATAATGTCCCTGGCCTGATCTTAAAAATTTGATTGTTTTTGTATGGGTTTGTGTTTAAAGCAATTTCTTACCCCTTTCATTAAGTCCCATGGGAATCCATGTTTTTAATCTGTGTATCCATCTCACTTCACTTTTTTCCCCTCTGTTTATCCATCCAGGTTAGGTTGGCTTCCAACCCTGAGATTGTTATTTTATCCAAACCATGTTCTTTAAAATGATTCACTAACGGTGTATTTTTCTGTTATTAGTGATGTTGCGTATGTGTTGTTTTAACCTTAATATTAATGTGTTTTTAATTTCACCTATGTAGCCTTTGTGATAGTCTGAACATGTTCAGTTACAGTTAGAAATTTAATAGCAATTAAAGGGAAATGTTTGTTTGCAATATAGTTAGTAGCATGTCTCCCCCTACTGGCTGTTCTAAGGATAATCCTTCATAATGTTGAGATTGTCATGTGACTGGTCAGACGTTCAATAAGGAAGTTAATCTTTTTCCATGCTGTTCAATTCTGTACAGACATAGCAGTGTATCAGCATCCATCTGCATCCATCTTTGGCCTTTGGGAGCTGGAGTTTAGCTTGCTTTCAAAGTACACAGAGAGTGTATATAGAGAACAGTACACATATGTAATAAACAATGTTATTTGTATTTAAATTGATTTTTAAATTTAAATTAATGGGAATTCCTAAAATATATTTTATTTTCCTGTAGTATTGTTCCCAAGGAGATGGCCACTGGAGTGGGAAGTGAATCTAGAGCGGACAAGGATGTCTTTAAGTTTTTTATTTCTCCTGTAGGCCGAGATGACTGAAATTTTGCAAGGCAGGTGCATGTTGACTGAGTTTAAAATCATTTTGGATTTCTATTATTTAATAATCGTGTCTAGTGGGAATAAGTTGTTACTAAAGAGATGACCCGTTTGGAGTCTGGCAGCAGGGTGTTTGGAGATTGGGTCTTCATCTGTTTAAGCATTGTGGCTTTAATGTGACTTAAATATCTTTTACTGTATCCCCTGTGTCTTAGCGCTTTGAACAGAACCCAGGTGGTGTCATGAAAATCTTTTTCATCTGTGCATATGCCTATAGAATGTATAAGTTGTGATTTGATTATCCCTTTAAATGTGTAAGAGGCTTGAGTAAAAGGCTATGTGTGTCCAATTCTTTGAAATAAACCTTTGTTTTGAGTCTCCTGGAGTCCTCCGTTGGAGTCCTCCGTTTTGAGTCCTCCGCTTTGAGTCCTCCGCACTCAAAAATACTCTTGAAATTGAATTGAGTGTTGATTGATGTGTTTTACTGTGATATTTGGGTGGTGTGTGTTTGTGATTTTAATAAATCGGTCAAAGCTACAAAGATATCATCCGAGTGTCTGTACTAAACCAATGGTGTGAGGTCACATTTTTTTAAGAAGGGATGTTTCCCAATCCTCCATGTATATGTTTGCATGCTCAGGTGCAAATTTTGTACCCACTGCTGTGCCTTGAATATGCAGATAAATCTCTGAATCAAATTCAGTCATTTTGGGTTAAACTAATCTCTAGTAGTTGTAAAATGTATTTATCTTTTCTAGATTGGTCCGGATGGTTTTTAAAGGCTTTTTTTTAATTGCTTTAAGCCCTAATTCAGTTGATATATTTGTATATAAGCTATTAATATCAGTGATGAAAAGGAATGCGTCACTTAATCCTAGGCACTGTAATTGTTTGATTGCTGTTTTATGTGGATGTTGTTCCCTGTTGTTTAAGCTTACTGGTAGTACTACCTTTTGTATGTGTGGGTGTTGTTTTTGGAGAATTATCGAAATGTTAAGGAAATTGGCTTCAGGCAAGCGGTCTACTGGTATGTTCATGTCTCTGATTTTGAGAATGCAGCTGAGGTTGGAGTCGCCTATAAAAAGTATAGTTTTACGAATAGAGATGGACCAATCGACTGCCATTCTCTCTGTATTAATGTGTCTGTAGGGTCTATTTTCTAGACTAATTGTGTCTAAAAGTCCATCGTGTGAGGAGTCTGAGGATGTACTTTTAGGTTTTACCACTGTAGTTGGTTGTACCACAATCTTTTTGCAGTGGCTCCACCTGTGTCATCGTCCGTCTCTTCAGATGTGGTTGCTGTTACAATATGAGAAGGATCAGGTAAGTTCACTTTATTTATTGTGTTATGTTTGGGTTTGACTGATGTATCAGGACTCTGTGGTGGACTTGGGCATGAACCGTAATTTCTTGCTCGTGTCTGTTTGTGAGCTCTGTTGCTGGAAGAAGAGGTATCAGTGAACTTTTGGGTTTTAAATGGTGACGTTTGGTAGTTCTAGCTAAGGTGTGGTCAGGTGGTGAATTGTTAACCTGGGCCTGTGGAGAACTGGCCCGTTGAAGGGCAGTGGCATAGGAAATCGGGCCTGATGTATCCAAAAGGATGGTTTTTGTTTGTTTTTAATGGTTTCTTTGCAGTAGGCTAAAGTGCTATCTCTCAATTTCTATTTCTGGTCCATTTCACTGCCACTGTCCATTCCAAGTCACTAAACTTTTTAATGTTTTCCATGAGGTTGATTATGACCTGTGTGTAATGTTCGTGCAGAATTTGCATGTTATTGTTCATCCAGGTGTGTGTGTTCTGAGTGATTTTCTCTGTAGTTGCATCCCTAGGTGAAGATGGTTTATGAATTGTGAAAGTTTGTTGACCTGTCTGGACATGTCTGTGTATAAGGAATTCTCTGATGTCTCCATGTGATGTGTTGCTTGTATGAATTTAAAATATGTTTCAGTGAGTGTTTTGTTAACTGTGTTGTCACTGCAATAGCACCTATTCAAGTCCTTAGTAGATCTTGTTCTCCTTAACTTTTTGGTCGTTCTTCCTTTGACCAGAGGTCCTGGATTTCTGGGTTTTGTGAGCAAAGTCCCTCAAGCCAACTCAAAGGGTGAAGGAGAGAAAAAGGGATGAGAGAAGGGAAAAAAACAGGGAGAATGTTCTTGTTATCTCTTTCAGGAAAGTAATAGTCTGATTCCTTTGTCCTCCTGTGATCTTGTTCCCCGCTGGTTTGGTTGGCTTGGTGTTTTTTCCACTGTTGTATCCTTCCCCCAGTGCAGATTAAAAACTTGATCTTTATTAGTATTTAAAAACAATTTTTGACAAAGCAGAAGAAAGACATTGTGGAGAGATTTCTTTAAAAAATTCTAAACTTTCTAATAAAAAATGCTTTTGCAGAGGACTATCAACTGGTTTTGGGAGCATGGCCTATACTTATTTATAGCCTTAGGTGTGGTCAGGATCAGTTAACTGAATTGTGATTGGCTGTATTTTATGTTTTCCCAAGGTGCAGCTTTGTCTGTGGCTTTGGTTTTCCCTCCAAAATGAGGGTGCTGACTTGGGAACTCCTGGTTGGTGCCTTTATCTGAGGCTTCCATTTTGGTTGCCTTGGTTAGATTTTTAAAATTGGAGTTGCTTTGTTGGTTTTAACCAAAACTCCATTTTGGTTACTTTAGGTAGCACTTTAGTTGGTTCAGCTAAGTTTTCAGAATGGAAATACTTATGTCTAAGTCCTTCATTATAATTGCTCTGGGTAAGATTTTAAAAATAGGAATCCAGGCTTATGCGTAGACAGTCCATTTTGTTTGCTGCAGGTGAGTTTTTCCAAAATGTGAGTCCCTATATCTAGGTCATCCATTTTAGTTCCTTCAGATAAGTTTCTATAATGCAAGTCTGTAAGTCATCCATTTTTTTGGTTATGTAGATGGTGAGGAAAGGAGGTTAGGGTTAGGGTTGGGGGGGTTAGGGTTAGGGGTTAGGGATAGGGATAGGGATAGGGTTTGGCTAGGGTTAGTGTTAGGGTTAGGGGTTAGGGATTAGGATCAGGGTTAGGGTTAGGGAATTTACAATGACCCCCCCCCCATCGCAGTCCAAAAACTGCGTGGTTGTATAGGGAGCCAAGGGAAGTGGACGGGCCGGCGCCTGTTAAGCACTGCTATAGCTCTGGTAACTACTGGGCTTTTCAATTGTAACTCTTGACTTTCAGTTGGATTTTGATTAGTTTAAGGTGTTATGGGAGGGAGAGCAGAGTGAGGGCGAGCCACTAGACTGAGCAGGTCAACCCCCTATGTCTGTATGGACATATTTCTGCTCACCTACCCATCCTTTCTACCATCATTTGATGAATCTAAGGCTGGGCAGGTGTGAGAAAAAGGAGTGTAAGTGGTAAGTGTTAGGGTTAGGTTTAGGTTTAAGGCTGACATTAGGGTTAGGGTTAGGTGTTAGGTTTAGGTGTAAGGCTGATATTAGGATTATGGTTAGGGTTAGGATTAGGTGTTAGGTTTAAGGCTAATATTAGGGTTAGAGTTAGGGTTAAGGTTAGGTTTAGGTGTTAGGCTTAGGTGTAAGGCTGACATAGGGTTAGGGTTAGGGTCAGGGTCAGGGTCCGGGTTAGTGAATTTACAATGACTCCCCCATCATAGTCCGAAAACTGCGTGGTTGTATAGGGAGCCTAGGGAAGTGCACGGGCCGGCGCCTGTTAAGCACTGCTATAGCTCTGGTAATTACTGGGCTTTTCAATTGTCACTGTTGACTTTCAGTTGGATTTCCATTAGTTTAAGGTGTTATGGGAGGGAGAGCAGAGTGAGGGCGAGCCACTAGACTGAGCAGGTCAACCCCCTATGTCTGTATGGACATATTTCTGCTCACCTACCCATCCTTTTTACCATCATTTGACAAATCTAAGGCTGGGCAGGTGTGAGAAAAAGGAGTGTAAGTGGTAAGTGTTAGGGTTAGGTGTTAGGTTTAGGGCTGAGATTCAAGGTTTAGGGTCAGGTGGCTTAAGGTGGGTGTTAGGGTCAGGTGTTAGGATTAGGGCCAAGGTTCCAGGGCTAGGGTAAGGATTAGGGTCAGGGTCAATGTCAGGATTGGGGACCCGCTTGGGGCCTGCTAATTTAACAGATCCAATCGAGTAAAACTCGATTGGGCTTCGAGCTGGAAGGTTTGTAGCTGATATATATATGTTTTTGTGTTTTAAGTTTGATCTTATCCTGCTTTAATTACTTTAATTAATTTAATTTAACTGATTAATTAATTCAATTTAATAAATACAAATTACTTAATCTCAGTGTTAGAATATTAAGCCTTATCTAATGAATTTCAGGACATATCATCAGCAGTGTACCTCAGAGTCGTCAGGTGTTTCGGCCTTTTAAACACTGTACACCCTCGTCTGAGGCGGCCAGCCGCAGGTGGATCAGTCCTCGGCTTGTGTCCCATATCCAATTGGACAGTGTTTACATATTTGTTCTTAGTTTAACTAATTAATTTAATTAAGTATTTATATATATTTATTTATTTATTAAAATTTTTTTTTGTTAATTATTTGTGTCCCTAGCATGCTTGTTTGGAGATGTTTTTCTAATAAAATGTTACTTATATTTATATTATGTAACATAAATATGACAAATATTAAACATTACTTGTTCATATTAAAATAGGTTTACTTATTTATTTATTATTTTTATTTGTTTGTTTAATTAATTAATTTATTTTATTTTATTTTATTTTATTTTTTCGTACATGTAGGTACAGTTGAGAAACTCACCTCTCTGCGAGTGGCTCTTTGTTAACACCGCAAGGTTTCCCAAGCCATTCTAGCAGAGTTTTCTACCCCGTGAGGTGGGTGGGGGCCGTTAGTCCCAGTGGATGACCCCGATGCAGGCCAACAAGCTTCTACTGGGCAGACCCTCTGGAGATTACCTGTCAAAAAGACTGAGCAATCTCCAAATTGCTAAAATTTTTGGTTGGATTGCCAGTCCAGGTCATTACATGGCCAGCTCTGCACCATTATGGTGAGTAAATAGTGACACCTACTGGCTAAGATCATGACTGGTTAATTTCACTTGGCAAGTGAAATATTTGCAAACCTAAAAAACTGTTAGGACCTATCTTTTTTTGTTTTTGAGGTATTGAAGATAAGATATTAAAATACCCTACTCCCACAATCCTCTGCAGTTTACCTAATTTGAATAATGCATATTGTTGTCCAATCGTATTATAGGAGTTTAAATTTGTGTTCTAGAATGGATTGAGGTTAGGATTATGGTCATGATCCACCTGTATTCTAGGATTAAGTTTAGGATAACAGTTAAGGTAAGGCTTAGGTTTAGGCCTAGGGTTAGGTCTTTAAACTAAGGTTAAGCTTTTGGGGAAAGAATTAGGGTTAGGGTTAGGGTAGGGTAGGGTAGGGTAGGGTTAGGGTTAGGGGTTAGGGTTAGGGTTGAAAGTGATAAAGTGACAGCAGTGCAAATATTACAGCTGAGGTAGTGTAAACAGTGTAAACACAGAAGTAGCAGCAATAATAAGACATGTGCAAAACATGTGCAGTGTATGTGCATAGAGGATGTTCCGTTGTGTGTATATATATATATATATATATATATATATGTATGTATGTATGCGTGAGTTCCTTTAGACCAGTTCAGTTGTGTGTGTATATGTATGTATGTGTGTGTGTGTGTGTGTGTGTGTGTGTGTGTGTGTGTTCCTTCAGTCCAGTTCTAGGTATTTAGGAGTCTGATGGCATGAGGGAAGAAACTGTTGCACAGTCTGGTTGTGAGGGCCCGAATGCTTCGGTACCGTTTACCAGACGGCAGGAGTGTGAAGAGTGTGTGTGAGGGGTGTGTGGGATCATCCACAATGCTGGTGGCTTTGCGGATGCAGCGAGAGGTGTAAATGTCTGTGATGGAGGGAAGAGAGACCCCGATGATCTTCTCAGCTGTCCTCACTATCCGCTGCAGGGTCTTGCGATCTGAAACAGTGCAATTCTAACATAAGTGTCTTTATTGTCCAGGTGGGTGAGGGCCAGATGGAGGGTGGTGGTGATGGCATCATCTGTTGAGCGGTTGGGGCGGTAAGCGAATTGCAGGGGAGGCAGCAGGGTCTTGACGTGCCTCATGACGAGCCTCTCGAAGCACTTCATGATGATGGGTGTAAGTGCAACGGGACGGTAGTCATTGAGGCAGGACACTGAAGACTTCTTTGGCACGGGGACGATGGTGGTGGCCTTGAAGCAGGTCGGGACAATGGTTCCAGCAGCCTTCCGTGGGTTGACTGTGTAGAGTCTTCCTCACGTCAGCCGTGGTTACACGCAGCACCTGGTCATTGGGAGAAGGGGTGATCTTCCTCGCCGTCATGCCGTTCTGTGCCTCGAACCGAGCGTAGAAGTCGTTCAGCACATCTGGGAGGGAGGCATCACTGTCACAGGCAGATGGTGATGACCTGTAGTTGGTGATGTTGTGGATGCCTTGCCACATGCGCCGGGTGTCTCTGCTGGTCTTGAAGTGGTCATGGATTCTCTGGGCGTGTGTGCGCTTCGCCTCTCTGATGGCCCGGGACAGTTTGGCCCTTGCTGTTCTTAGGGCCACCTTATCGCCTGCTCTGAAGGCGGAGTCGCGGGTCCGATAGGGTGTGTAGACGTTTGATAGGGTCTGTAGAGGTTTGACAGGGTCTGTAGAGGTTTGATAGGGTCTGTAGAGGCTTGTAAAGGTTTGACAGTCTCTGTAGAGGTTTGTAGAGGTTTGATATGGTCTGTAGAGGTTTGATATGGTCTGTAGAGTTTTGATAGGGTCTGTAGAGGTTTGATAGGGTCTGTATAGGTTTGTAGATGTTTGATAGGGTCTGTAGAGGTTTAATAGAGTCTGTAGAGGCTTGTAGAGGTTTGATAGGGTCTGTAGAGGTTTGTAGAGGTTTGATAGGGTGTGTAGAGGTTTGATAGGGTCTGTAGAGGTTTGATAGGGTCTGTAGAGGTTTGTAGAGTTTTGATAGGGTCTGTAGAGGTTTGATAGGGTCTGTAGAGTTTTGATAGGGTCTGTAGAGGTTTGTAGAGGTTTGATAGGGTCTGTAGAAGTTTGACAGGGTCTGTAGAGGTTCGTAGAGGTTTGATAGGGTCTGTAGAGGTTTGATAGGGTTTGTAGAGGTTTGATAGGGTTAGTAGAGGTTTGTAGAGGTTTGAAAGGGTCTGTAGAGGTTTGATAGGGTCTGTAGAGGTTTGATAGTTTCTGTAGAGGTTTGTAGAGGTTTGATAGGGTCTGTAGAGGTTTGATAGGGTCTGTAGAGGTTTGATAGGGTCTGTAGAGGTTTGATAGGGACTGTGGAGTTTTGAAAGGGTGTGTAGAGGTTTGTAGAGGTTTGAAAGGCTCTGTAGAGGTTTGTAGAGGTTTGATCGGGTCTGTAGAGGCTTGTAGAGGTTTGATAGGGTCTGTAGAGGTTTGTAGAGGTTTGATAGGGTGTGTAGAGTTTTGATAGGGTCTGTAGAGGTTTGATAGGGTATGTAGAGGTTTGTAGAGGTTTGATAGGGTGTGTAGAGGTTTGATAGGGTCTGTAGAGGTTTGATAGGGTCTGTAGAGGTTTGTAGAGGTTTGATAGTGTGTAGAGGTTTGATAGTGTGTGTAGAGGTTTGATAGGGTCTGTAGAGGTGTGTAGAGGTTTGATACGGTCTGTAGATTTTTTATAGGGTCTGTAGAGTTTTGTAGAGGTTTGAAAGGCTCTGTAGAGGTTTGTAGAGGTTTGAAAGTGTCTGTAAAGGTTTGTAGAGGTTTGCTAGGGTCTGTAGAGGTTTGTAGAGGTTTGAAAGGGTCTGTAGAGGTTTGATATGGTCTGTAGAGGTTTGATAGGGTCTGTAGAGGTTTGATAGGGTCTGTAGAGGTTTGTAGATGTTTGATAGGGTCTGTAGAGGTTTGATATGGTCTGTAGAGGTTTGATAGGGTCTGTAGAGGTTTGATAGGGTCTGTATAGGTTTGTAGATGTTTGATAGGGTCTGTAGAGGTTTGATAGGGTCTGTAGATGTTTGATAGGGTCTGTATAGGTTTGTAGAGGTTTGATAGGGTCTGTAGAGGTTTGATAGGGTCTGTAGAGGTTTGATAGGGTGTGTAGAGGTTTGTAGAGGTTTGATAGTGTCTGTAGAGGCTTGTAGATGTTTGATAGGATCTGTAGAGGTTTGTAGTGGTTTGATAGGGTCTGTAGAGGTTTGATAGGGTCTGTAGAGGTTTGTAGAGGTTTGATAGGGTGTGTAGAGGTTTGATAGGGTCTGTAGAGGTTTGACAGGGTCTGTAGAGGTTTGATAGGGTCTGTATAGGTTTGTAGATGTTTGATAGTGTCTGTAGAGGTTTGATAGGGTCTGTAGAGGTTTGTAGATGTTTGATAGGGTCTGTAGAAGTTTGATAGGATCTGTAGAGGTTTGTAGAGGTTTGATAGGGTCTGTAGAGGTTTGATAGTGTGTGTAGAGGTTTGGTAGGGTCTGTAGAGGTTTGTAAAGCTTTGATAGGGCCTGTAGAGGTTTGTAGAGGTTTGATAGCGTCTGTAGAGGTTTTATAGGGTCTGTAGAGCTTTGATAGGGTCTGTAGAGCTTTAATGGGGTTGCTAGAGGTGTGTAGAGGTTTGATAGGGACTATAGAGGTTTGATAGGGTCTGTAGAGCTTTGATGGGGTCGGTAGAGGTGTGTAGAGGTTTGATAGGGACTATAGAGGTTTGATAGGGTCTGTAGAGGCTTGTAGATGTTTGATAGGGTCTGTAGAGGTTTCATAGGGTGTGTAGAGTTTTCATAGGCTCTGTAGACGTCTGTATATGTTTCATAGGGAATGTAGAGGTTTGATAGGGTCTGTAGAGGTTTGATAGGGTCTGTAGAGGTTTGATATTGTGTGTAGATGTTTGTAGAGGTTTGATAGAGTCTGTAGAGGTTTGTAGAGGTTTGATAGGGTCTGTAGAGGTTTGATAGGGTCTGTAGAGGTTTGCTATGGTCTGTAGAGGTTTGTAGAGGTTTGGTGGGTCTGTAGAGGTTTGATAGGGTCTGTAGAGGTTTGTAGAGTTTTGATAGGGTCTGTAGAGTTTTGTAAAGATTTGAAAGGCTCTGTATAGGTTTGTAAAGGTTTGATAGGGTCTGTAGAGGTTTGTAGTGGTTTGATAGTGTGTGTAGAGGTTTGATAGGGTCTGTAGAGGTTTGATAGGGTCTGTAGAGGTTTGTAGAGGTTTGATACGGTCTGTAGATGTTTGATAGGGTCTGTAGAGTTTTGATAGGGTCTGTAGAGGTTTGTAGAGGTTTGAAAGTGTCTGTAAAGGTTTGTAGAGGTTTGCTAGGGCCTTTAGAGGTTTGTAGAGGTTTGCTAGGGTCTGTAGAGGTTTGATAGGGTCTGTAGAGGTTTGATAGGGTGTGTAGATGTTTGTAGATGTTTGATAGGGTCTGTAGAGGTTTGTAGAGGTTTGATAGTGTCTGTAGAGGCTTGTAGATGTTTGATAGGGTCTGTAGAGGTTTGTAGAGGTTTGATAGTGTCTGTAGAGGCTTGTAGATGTTTGATAGGGTCTGTAGAGGTTTCATAGGGTCTGTAGAGTTTTGATAGGGTCTGTAGAGGTTTGTAGAGGTTTGATAGGGTGTGTAGAGGTTTGATAGGGTCTGTAGAGGTTTGATAGGGTCTGTAGAGGTTTGATAGTGTCTGTATAGGTTTGTAGATGTTTGATAGTGTCTGTAGAGGTTTGATAGGGTCTGTAGAGGTTTGTAGATGTTTGATAGGGTCTGTAGAAGTTTGATAGGATCTGTAGAGGTTTGTAGAGGTTTGATAGGGTCTGTAGAGGTTTGATACGGTCTGTAGAGGTTTGTAAAGCTTTGATAGGGCCTGTAGAGGTTTGTAGAGGTTTGATAGGGTCTGTAGAGGTTTGATACGGTCTGTAGAGGTTTGATAGGGTCTGTAGAGGTTTGTAAAGCTTTGATAGGGCCTGTAGAGGTTTGTAGAGGTTTGATAGGGTCTGTAGAGGTTTGATAGGGTCTGTAGAGCTTTGATAGTGTCTGTAGAGGCTTGTAGATGTTTGATAGGGTCTGTAGAGGTTTGTAGAGGTTTGATAGGGTCTGTAGAGGTTTCATAGGGTCTGTAGAGTTTTGATAGGGTCTGTAGAGGTTTGTAGTGGTTTGATAGTGTGTGTAGAGGTTTGATAGGGTCTGTAGAGGTTTGATAGGGTCTGTAGAGGTTTGTAGAGGTTTGATACGGTCTGTAGATGTTTGATAGGGTCTGTAGAGTTTTGATAGGGTCTGTAGAGGTTTGTAGAGGTTTGAAAGTGTCTGTAAAGGTTTGTAGAGGTTTGCTAGGGCCTTTAGAGGTTTGTAGAGGTTTGCTAGGGTCTGTAGAGGTTTGATAGGGTCTGTAGAGGTTTGATAGGGTCTGTAGAGGTTTGTAGAGGTTTGATAGTGTCTGTAGAGGCTTGTAGATGTTTGATAGGGTCTGTAGAGGTTTGTAGAGGTTTGATAGTGTCTGTAGAGGCTTGTAGATGTTTGATAGGGTCTGTAGAGGTTTGTAGAGGTTTGATAGGGTCTGTAGAGGTTTCATAGGGTCTGTAGAGTTTTGATAGGGTCTGTAGAGGTTTGTAGAGGTTTGATAGGGTGTGTAGAGGTTTGATAGGGTCTGTAGAGGTTTGATAGGGTCTGTAGAGGTTTGATAGGGTCTGTATAGGTTTGTAGATGTTTGATAGTGTCTGTAGAGGTTTGATAGGGTCTGTAGAGGTTTGTAGATGTTTGATAGGGTCTGTAGAAGTTTGATACGGTCTGTAGAGGTTTGATAGGGTCTGTAGAGGTTTGTAAAGCTTTGATAGGGCCTGTAGAGGTTTGTATAGGTTTGATAGGGTCTGTAGAGGTTTGATACGGTCTGTAGAGGTTTGATAGGGTCTGTAGAGGTTTGTAAAGCTTTGATAGGGCCTGTAGAGGTTTGTAGAGGTTTGATAGGGTCTGTAGAGGTTTGATAGGGTCTGTAGAGCTTTGATAGGGTCTGTAGAGCTTTGATGGGGTTGGTAGAGGTGTGTAGACGTTTGATAGGGACTATAGAGGTTTGATAGGGTCTGTAGAGCTTTGATTGGGTCGGTAGAGGTGTGTAGAGTTTTGATTGGGACTATAGAGGTTTGATAGGGTCTGTAGAGGCTTGTAGTGGTTTGATAGGGTCTGTAGAGGTTTCATAGGGTGTGTAGAGTTTTCATAGGCTCTGTAGACGTCTGTATATGTTTCATAGGGAATGTAGAGGTTTGATAGGGTCTGTAGCGGTTTGATAGGGTCTGTAGAGGTTTGATAGGGTCTGTAGACGTTTGATAGGGTCTGTAGAGAATTGTAGAGGTTTGATAGGTTCTGTAGAGTTTTGTAGAGGTTTGATAGAGTCTGTAGAGGTTTGATAGGGTCTGTAGAGGTTTGATAGGGTCTGTAGCGGTTTGATAGGGTCTGTAGAGGTTTGTCGAGGTTTGATAATGTCTGCAGAGGTTTGATAGGGTATGTAGAGGTTTGATAGGGTCTGTAGAGGTTTGATAGGGTCTGTAGAGGTTTCATAGGGTCTGTATAGATTTGTAGAGGTTTGATAGGGTCTGTAGAGGTTTGATAGGGTCTGTAGAGGTTTGAAAGGGTCTGTAGGGGTTTGATAGAGTCTGTAGAGGTTTGTAGAGGTTTGATAATGTCTGTAGAGGTTTGATAGGGTTTCTAGAGGTTTGATCGGGTCTGTAGAGGTTTGTAGAGGTTTGATACGGTCTGTAGATTTTTGTAGACGTATGATAGGGTCTGTAGTGGTTTGTAGAGGTTTGATAGGGTCTGTAGATGTTTGATAGGGTCTATAGAGATTTGTAGAGTTTTGATAGTGTCTGTAGATGTCTGTAGTCGTTTGATAGGGTCTTTAAAGGGTTGTAGAGGTTTGATACTGTCTGTAGAGGTTTGATAGGGTCTGTAGAGGTTTGATAGTGTCTGTAGATGTTTGTAGAGGTTTGATAGTGTCTGTAGAGGTTTTATAGGGTCTGTAGAGGTTTATTAGGGTCTGTATATGTCTGTAGAGGTTTGATAGGGTCTGTAGAGGTTTGTAGATGTTTGATAGGGTCTGTAGAGGTTTTTAGAGGTTTGATAGGGTCTGTAGATGTTTCATAGGGTATGTAGATGTTTGTAGAGGTTTGATAGGGTCTGTAGAGGTTTGATGGGGTCTTTAGAGTTTTGATAGTGTCTTTAGAGGTTTGATAGGGTCTGTAGAGGTTTGATAGGGTCTGTAGAGGTTTGCTAGGGTCTGTAGAGGTTTGATAGTGTCTGTAGATGTTTGTAGACGTTTGATAGGGTCTGTAAAGGTTTGTAGAGGTTTGGTATGGTCGGTAGAGGTTTGATGGGGTCTGTAGAGGTTTGATAGGGTCTGTAGAGGTTTGATAGGGTCTGTAGAGGTTTGATAGGGTCTGTAGACGTTTGATAGCGTCTGTAGATGTTTGTAGAGGTTTGATAGGGTCTGTAGATGTTTGATAGGGTCTGTAGAGGTTTGAAAGGGTCTGTAGGGGTTTGATAGGGTCTGTAGAGGTTTGTAGAGGTTTGATAATGTCTGTAGAGGTTTGATAGGGTTTCTAGAGGTTTGATAGGGTCTGTAGAGGTTTGATAGGGTCTGTAGAGGTTTGATAGTGTCTGTAGATGTTTCATAGGGTATGTAGATGTTTGATAGTGTCTGCAGAGGTTTGATAGGGTATGTAGAGGTTTGTAGAGGTTTGATAGGGTCTGTAGATGTTTCATAGGGTATGTAGATGTTTGTAGAGGTTTCATAGGGTCTGTAGATGTTTGTAGAGGTTTGATAGGGTCTGTAGAGGTTTGATAGGCTCTGTAGAGGTTTGATAGGGTCTGTAGAGGTTTGATAGTGTCTGCAGAGGTTTGGTAGGGTATGTATACGTTTGATAGGGTCTGTAGAGGTTGGATAGGGTCTGTGGAGATTTGTAGACGTTAGATAGGGTCTGTAGAGGTTTGTAGAGGTTTGATAGTGTCTGTAGAGGTTTGATAGTGTCTGTAGAGGTTTGATAGGGTCTGTAGAGTTTTGAAAGGGTCTGTAGGGGTTTGATAGAGTCTGTAGAGGTTTGTAGAGGTTTGATAGGGTCTGTAGATGTTTGATAGAGTTTGTAGAGGTTTGATAGGGTCTGTAGATGTTTGATAGGGTCTGTAGAGGTTTGAAAGGGTCTGTAGGGGTTTGATAGGGTCTGTAGAGGTTTGTAGAGGTTTGATAATGTCTGTAGAGGTTTGATAGGGTTTCTAGAGGTTTGATAGGGTCTGTAGAGGTTTGTAGAGGTCTGATACGGTCTGTAGATTTTTGTAGACGTAAGATAGGGTCTGTAGTGGTTTGTAGAGGTTTGATAGGGTCTGTAGATGTTTGATAGGGTCTATAGAGATTTGTAGAGTTTTGATAGTGTCTGTAGATGTCTGTAGTCGTTTGATAGGGTCTTTAAAGGGTTGTAGAGGTTTGATACTGTCTGTAGAGGTTTGATAGGGTCTGTAGATGTTTGATAGGGTCTGTAGATGTTTGTAAAGGTTTGATAGGGTCTGTAGAGGTTTGATAGTGTCTGTACATGTTTGTAGAGGTTTGATAGGGTCTGTAGAGGTTTTATAGGGTCTGTAGAGGTTTGTTAGGGTCTGTATATGTCTGTAGAGGTTTGATAGGGTCTGTAGAGGTTTGTAGAGGTTTGATAGGGTCTGTAGAGGTTTTTAGAGGTTTGATAGGGTCTGTAGATGTTTCATAGGGTATGTAGATGTTTGTAGAGGTTTGATAGGGTCTGTAGATGTTTGATAGGGTCTTTAGAGTTTTGATAGTGTCTTTAGAGGTTTGATAGGGTCTGTAGAGGTTTGATAGGGTCTGTAGAGGTTTGCTAGGGTCTGTAGAGGTTTGATAGTGTCTGTAGATGTTTGTAGACGTTTGATAGGGTCTGTAAAGGTTTGTAGAGGTTTGGTATGGTCGGTAGAGGTTTGATGGGGTCTGTAGAGGTTTGATAGGGTCTGTAGAGGTTTGATAGGGTCTGTAGAGGTTTGATAGGGTCTGTAGAGGTTTGATAGCATCTGTAGATGTTTGTAGAGGTTTGATAGGGTCTGTAAAGGTTTGATAGTGTCTGTAGATGTTTGTAGAGGTTTGATAGGGTCTGTAGAGGTTTGATAGGGTCTGTAGAGGTTTGATAATGTCTGTAGAGGTTTGATAGGGTTTGTAGAGGTTTGATAGGGTCTGTAGAGGTTTGTAGAGATTTGATACGGTCTGTAGATTTTTGTAGACGTATGATAGGGTCTGTAGTGGTTTGTAGAGGTTTGATAGGGTATGTAGAGGTTTGTAGAGGTTTGATAGGGTCTGTAGATGTTTGATAGGGTATGTAGATGTTTGATAGTTTCTGCAGAGGTTTGGTAGGGTATGTATACGTTTGATAGGGTCTGTAGAGGTTGGATAGGGTCTGTAGAGATTTGTAGACGTTAGATAGGGTCTGTAGAGGTTTGTAGAGGTTTGATAGTGTCTGTATAGGTTTGCTATGGTCTGTAGAGGTTTGAAAGGGTCTGTAGGGGTTTGATAGAGTCTGTAGAGGTTTGTAGAGGTTTGATAGGGTCTGTAGATATTTGATAGGGTTTGTAGAGGTTTGATAGGGTCTGTAGACGTTTGATAGGGTCTGTAGAGAATTGTAGAGGTTTACTAGGTTCTGTAGAGTTTTGTAGAGGTTTGATAGAGTCTGTAGAGGTTTGATAGGGTCTGTAGAGTTTTGATAGGGTCTGTAGAGGTTTGATAGGGTCTTTAGAGGTTTGATAGGGTCTGTATAGATTTGTAGAGGTTTGATAGGGTCTGTAGAGGTTTGTAGAGGTTTGATAGAGTCTGTAGATGTTTGATAGGGTCTGTAGAGGTTTGAAAGGGTCTGTAGGGGTTTGATAGAGTCTGTAGAGGTTTGTAGAGGTTTGATAATGTCTGTAGAGGTTTGATAGGGTTTCTAGAGGTTTGATAGGGTCTGTAGAGGTTTGTAGAGGTTTGATACGGTCTGTAGATTTTTGTAGACGTATGATAGAGTCTGTAGTGGTTTGTAGAGGTTTGATAATGTCTGTAGATGTTTGGTAGGGTCTATAGAGATTTGTAGAGTTTTGATAGTGTCTGTAGATGTCTGTAGTCGTTTGATAGGGTCTTTAAAGGGTTGTAGAGGTTTGATACTGTCTGGAGAGGTTTGATAGGGTCTGTAGATGTTTGATAGGGTCTGTAGATGTTTGTAAAGGTTTGATAGGGTCTGTAGAGGTTTGATAGTGTCTGTAGATGTTTGTAGAGGTTTGATAGGGTCTGTAGAGGTTTTATAGGGTCTGTAGAGGTTTGTTAGGGTCTTTTTATGTCTGTAGAGGTTTGATAGGGTCTGTAGAGGTTTGTAGAGGTTTGATACGGTCTGTAGAGGTTTGTAGAGGTTTGATATGGTCTGTAGAGGTTTTTAGAGGTTTGAAAGGGTCTGTAGATGTTTCATAGGGTATGTAGATGTTTGTAGAGGTTTGATAGGGTCTGTAGAGGTTTGATACGGTCTTTAGAGTTTTAATAGTGTCTTTAGAGGTTTATTAGGGTCTGTAGAGGTTTGATAGGGTCTGTAGAGGTTTGCTAGGGTCTGTAGATGTTTGTAAAGGTTTGATAGGGTCTGTAGAGGTTTGATAGTGTCTGTAGATGTTTGTAGAGGTTTGATAGGGTCTGTAGAGGTTTTATAGGGTCTGTAGAGGTTTTTTAGGGTCTGTAGATGTCTGTAGAGGTTTGATAGGGTCTGTAGAGGTTTGTAGAGGTTTGATAGGGTCTGTAGAGGTTTGTAGAGGTTTGATAGGGTCTGTAGATGTTTCATAGGGTATGTAGATGTTTGTAGAGGTTTGATAGTGTCTGTAGAGTTTTGATAGTGTCTGTAGAGGTTTGTAGAGGTTTGATATGGTCTGTAGAGGTTTTTAGAGGTTTGAAAGG
>NC_069730.1:0-40000 GCF_027358585.1 Pangasianodon hypophthalmus
TCAAACATCTACACACCATATCAAACCTCTAAAGAACCTCTAGAGCGCCTATAAAACCTCTACAGAACCTATCAAACCTCTACAAACTTCTACAGCCCCTATCAAATGTCTACAGAACCTATAAAACGTCTACAGACCCTATCCAACCTCTACACACCATATCGAACGTCTACAAACCTCTACAGAATCTATCAAAACTCTACACACCCTATCAAACCTCTACAGACCCTATGAAAACCTCTACCACCCTTTACAGACCCTATCAAACCTCTATAGACCCTATCAAACCTCTACAAACCTCTCCAGACTCTCTGAAAACCCTACAAACCTATACAGACCTTATGAAACCTCTACAAACCTCTACAGACCCTATCAAACCTCTACACACCCTATCAAATATCTACAAACCTGTACAGAACCTATCAAAACTCTACAGACACTATGAAAACTCTACAAGCCTCTACAGACCCTATCAAACCTCTAGAGATCCTTTCAAACCTCTACAAACCTCTACACACCTTATCAAACCTCTACAGACCGTATCATACCTCAACAAACCTCTAGAGACCCTATCAAAACTCTACAAGCCTCTACAGACCCTATCAAACATCTACAGACCCTATGAAACCTCTACACACCCTATCAAACATCTACAAACCGCTACAGACCCTATCAAAACTCTACAGACCCTACCAAACCTCTACACGCCCTATCAAACCTATACAAACCTCTCCAGACTCTCTCAAAACTCTACAAACCTATACAGACCATATCAAACATCTACAAATCTCTTCAGACCCTATCACAACTCTACAGACCCTATCAAAACCTCTACAGACCCTATCAGACATCTACACAACATATCAAACCTCTAAAGAACCTCTACAGAGCCTATAAAACCTCTACAGAACATATCAAACCTCTACAAACTTCTACAGCCCCTATCAAATGTCTACAGAACCTATTAAACCTCTACAGAGCCTTTCAAACCTCTACAAACCTCTACACACCCTATTAAACGTCTACAGACCGTATCAAATGTCTACACACCCTAACAAAGCTCTACAGACCATATCAAAACTTTACAGACAATGTCAAACATCTACAAACCTCTACAGACCCTATCAAAACTCTACAGACCCTATTAAACCTCTACAGACCCTATAAAAACTCAACAGACCCTATCAAACGTCTACAGACCATATGAAACGTCTACAAACCTCTACACACCCAATCAAAACTCTATAGACCGTATGATACCTCAATAAACCTCTACAGACCCTATCAAACCTCCACACTCCCCATCAAAGCCCTACAAACCTCTACAGGCCCTATGAAAACTCTACAGACCCTAAGAAACCTCTACAGACCCTATCAAACCTCTACAAACCTCTACAGACCTTATCAAAACTCTACAGACCCTATCAAAGCTCTACAGACACTATCAAATCACTACAGACCATATGAAACCTATACAAACGTCTACAGACCCTATCAAAACTCTACAGACCCTACCAAACCTCTACACCCCCTATCAAACCTCTACAGACACTATCATACCTCAACACACCTCTACAGACACTATCAAACATCTACAATCCTCTACAGACGCTATCAAAACCTCTACAGACCCTATCAAACCTGTAAAAACCTCTACAGACAATATCAAACCTCTACACGCCCTATCAAACCTCTACAGACCCTATCCAACCTATACAGACCCTATCCAACCTATACAGAGCCTAGCACATCTCTACAAACTTCTACAGACCCTATCAAACCTCTACAAACCTCTACAGACCCTATCAAACCTCTACACACCCTATCAAACATCTACATACCTCTACACACCCTATCAAACCTCTACACGCCCCATCAAACCTCTACACGCCCCATCAAACCTCTACACGCCCCATCAAACCTCTACACGCCCCATCAAACCTCTACACGCCCCATCAAACCTCTACACGCCCCATCAAACCTCTACAAACCTCTACAGGCCCTATGAAACCTCTATAGACCCTATCAAACCTCTACAAACCTCTACAGACCCTATCAAAACTCTACAGACACTATCAAATCTCTACAGACCCAATGAAACATATAGAAACTTCTACAGACCCTATTAAAACACTACAGACCCTATCAAACCTCTACAAACCTCTACAGACTCTATGAAACCTCTACAAACCTAAACAGACCCTATAAAACCTCTACAAACCTCTACAGACCCTATCAAACCCCTACACACCCTATCAAACCTCTACAGACACTATCAAACATCTACAGAACATGTCAAACCTCTACAAACCTCTACAGACCTTATAAAAACTCTACAGACCCTATCAAACCTCTAGAGACCCTATCAAACCTCTCCAAACCTCTACAGACCCTATCAAACCTCTACAAACCTCTACAGACCCTATCAAACATATACAGACCCTATCAAACCTCTACAGACCCTATGAAACCTCTACAATCATCTACAGACCCTATCAAACCTCTACAAACCTCTACAGAACCTATCAAACGTATACAGACCCTATGAAACCTCTACACATGCTGTCAAAACTCTACAAACATCTACAGACCCTATTAAAACTCTACAGACTCTATCAAACCTCTAGACGCCCTATCAACCCTCTACAGACCCTATCAAACATCTACACACCCTATCAAACCACTACACGCCCTATCAAACCTCTACAAACCTCTAAAGGCCTTATCAAGCCTCTACAAACCCTATAAAACCTCTACAAACCTCTCCAGACTCTCTCAAAATTCTACAAACCTATACAGACCCTATCAAACATCTACAGACCCTATCAAAACTCTACACAAGCTATCAAACCTCTACAAACCTCTATAGACCCTATCAAATCTCTACACACCCTATCAAACCACTACACGCCCTATCAAACCTCTACAAACCTCTTCAGGCCCTATCAAAACTCTACAGACCCTATCAAACTTCTACCACCCTCTACAGACCCTAACAAGCCTCTACAGACCCTATCAAACCTCTACAAACCTCTCCAGACTCTCTCAAAACTCTACAAACCTATACAGACCCTATCAAACATCTACAAATCTCTTCAGACCCTATCACAACTCTACAGACCCTATCAAACATCTACAATCCTCAACAGACGCTATCAAAACCTCTACAGACCCTATCAAACCTGTACAAACCTCTACAGACCCTATCAAACCTCTACACGCCGTATCAAACCTCTACAGACCCTATCCAACCTATACAGACCCTATCAAACAACTACACACCCGAGCAAATCTCTACAAACTTCTACAGACCATATCAAAACTCTACAAACCTCTACAGACCCCATCAAACCTCTACACACCCTATCAAACCTCTACAAACCTCTACAGACCCTATCATACCTCTACACACCCTATCAAACCTCTACACGCCCCATCAAACCTCTACAAACCTCTACAGGCCCTATGAAAACTCTACAGACCCTATAAAACCTCTATAGATCCTATCAAACCTCTACAAACCTCTACAGACCCTATCAAAACTCTACAGACCCTATAAAAGCTCTACAGACACTATCAAATCTCTACTCTATGAAACCTCTACAAACCTAAACAGACCCTATAAAACCTCTACAAACCTCTACAGACCCTATCAAACCTCTAGACACCCTATCAAACCTCTACAGACACTATCAAACCTCTACAGAACATGTCAAACCTCTACAAACCTCTACAGACCTTATAAAAACTCTGGAGACCCTATAAAACCTCTACAGACCCTATCAAACCTCTCCGAACCTCTACAGACCCTATCAAACCTTTCCAAATCTCTACAGACCCTGCCGTAGCTCAGCAAACCTCTACAGACCCTATCAAAACTCTACAAGCCTCTACAGACACTATAAAACCTCTACAAACCTCTACAGACCCTACGAAACCTCTACAATCATCTACAGACCCTATCAAACCTCTACAAACGTCTACAGAACCTATCAAACATCTACAGACCCTATGAAACATCTACACACGCTGTCAAACCGCTACAAACCTCTACAGACCCTATAAAAACTCTACAGACTCTATGAAACCTCTACAAACCTAAACAGACCCTATAAAACCTCTACAAACCTCTCCAGACTCTCTCAAAACTCTACAAACCTATACAGACCCTATCAAACATCTACAGACCCTATCAAACCTCTACACAACCTATCAAACCTCTACAAACCTCTATAGACCCTATCAAATCTCTACACACCCTATCAAACCACTACACGCCCTATCAAACCTCTACAAACCTCTTCAGGCCCTATCAAAACTCTACAGACCCTATCAAACCTCTACCACCCTCTACAGACCCTAACAAGCCTCTACAGACCCTATCAAACCTCTACAAACCTCTCCAGACTCTCTCAAAACTCTACAAACCTATACAGACCCTATCAAACATCTACAAATCTCTTCAGACCCTATCACAACTCTACAGACCCTATCAAACATCTACAATCCTCAACAGACGCTATCAAAACCTCTACAGACCCTATCAAACCTGTACAAACCTCTACAGACCCTATCAAACCTCTACACGCCCTATCAAACCTCTACAGACCCTATCCAACCTATACAGACCCTATCAAACAACTACACACGCGAGCAAATCTCTACAAACTTCTACAGACCATATCAAAACTCTACAAACCTCTACAGACCCTATAAAACCTCTACACACCCTATCAAACCTCTACAAACCTCTACAGACCCTATCATACCTCTACACACCCTATCAAACCTCTACACGCCCCATCAAACCTCTACAAACCTCTACAGGCCCTATGAAAACTCTACAGACCCTATAAAACCTCTATAGATCCTAACAAACCTCTACAAACCTCTACAGACCCTATCAAAACTCTACAGACCCTATAAAAGCTCTACAGACACTATCAAATCTCTACTCTATGAAACCTCTACAAACCTAAACAGACCCTATAAAACCTCTACAAACCTCTACAGACCCTATCAAACCTCTAGACACCCTATCAATCCTCTACAGAACATGTCAAACCTCTACAAACCTCTACAGACCTTATAAAAACTCTGGAGACCCTATAAAACCTCTACAGACCCTATCAAACCTCTCCAAACCTCTACAGACCCTATCAAACGTCTCCAAACCTCTACAGACCCTATCATAGCTCAGCAAACCTCTACAGACCCTATCAAAACTCTACAAGCCTCTACAGACACTATAAAACCTCTACAAACCTCTACAGACCCTATGAAACCTCTACAATCATCTACAGACCCTATCAAACCTCTACAAACGTCTACAGAACCTATCAAACGTCTACAGACTCTATGAAACCTCTACACACGCTGTCAAACCTCTACAAACCTCTACAGACCCTATTAAAACTCTACAGACTCTATGAAACCTCTACAAACCTAAACAGACCCTATAAAACCTCTACAAACCTCTACAGACCCTATCAAACCTCTAGACACCCTATCAAACGTCTACAGACCCTATGAAACCTCTACACACGCTGTCAAACCTCTACAAACCTCTACAGACCCTATTAAAACGCTACAGACTCTATGAAACCTCTACAAACCTAAACAGACCCTATAAAACCTCTACAAACCTCTACAGACCCTATCAAACATCTAGACACCCTATCAAACCTCTACAGACACTATCAAACCTCTACAGAACATGTCAAACCTCTACAAACCTCTACAGACCTTATAAAAACTCTGGAGACCCTATAAAACCTCTACAGACCTTATCAAACCTCTCCAAACCTCTACAGACCCTAGCAAACCTCTCCAAACCTCTACAGACCCTATCATAGCTCAGCAAACCTCTACAGACCCTATCAAAACTCTACAAACCTCTACAGACACTATAAAACCTCTACAAACCTCTACAGACCCTATGAAACCTCTACAATCATCTACAGACCCAATCAAACCTCTACAAACGTCTACAGAACCTATCAAACGTCTACAGACCCTATGAAACCTCTACACACGCTGTCAAACCTCTACAAACCTCTACAGACCCTATTAAAACTCTACAGACTCTATCAAACCTCTACACAACCTATCAAACCTCTACAAACCTCTATAGACCCTATCAAACCTCTACACACCCTATCAAACCACTACACGCCCTATCAAACCTCTACAAACCTCTACAGGCCCTAACAAAAATCTACAGACCCTATCAAACCTCTACCACCCTCTACAGACCCTATCAAGCCTCTACAGACCCTATCAAACCTTTACAAACCTCTCCAGACTCTCTCAAAACTCTACAAACCTATACAGACCCTATCAAACATCTACAAATCTCTTCAGACCCTATCACAACTCTACAGACCCTATCAAAACTTTACAGACCTCTACAGACCCTGTCAAACCTCTACAAACCCGATCAAACATCTACACACCATATCAAACCTCTACAGAACCTCTACAGACACTATCAAAACTTTACAGACCCTATCAAACCTCTACAGAGCCTATAAAACCTCTACAGACCCTATCAAACCTCTACAAACTTCTACAGCCCCTATCAAACATCTACAGAACCTATGAAACGTCTACAGACCCTATCAAACCGCTACACACCAAATCAAACCTCTACAAACCTCTACAGGCCCTATCAAAACTCTACAGACCCTATCAAACCTCTACAGACCCATCAAACCTCTACACACGCTGTCAAACCTCTACAAACCTCTCCAGACTCTCTGAAAACTCTACAAACTTATACAGACCCTATCAAACCTCTACAAACCTCTAGAGACCCTATCAAACCTCTACACACCCTATCAAACCTCTACAAACCTGGACAGAACCTATCAAAACTCTACAGACACTATGAAAACTCTACAGACCCTATCAAACCTCTACAGAGCCTTTCAAACCTCTACAAACCTCTACACACCCTATCAAACCTCTACAGACCGTATCAAACCTCTACACACCCTATCAAACCTCTACACACCCTATAAAACCTCTACAAACCTCTAAAGATCCTATCAAAGCTCTACAGACCATATCAAAACTTTACAGACAATGTCAAATATCTACAAACCTCTACAGACCCTATCAAAACTCTACAGACCCTATCAAACCTCTACAGACCCTATCAAAACTCTACAAGCCTCTACAGACACAATAAAACCTCTACAAACCTCTACAGACCCTATCAAACCTCTACAATCATCTACAGACCCAATCAAACCTCTACAAACGTCTACAGAACCTATCAAACGTCTACAGACCCTATGAAACCTCTACACACGCTGTCAAACCTCTACAAACCTCTACAGACCCTATTAAAACTCTACAGACTCTATCAAACCTCTACACAACCTATCAAACCTCTACAAACCTCTAGAGACCCTATCAAACCTCTACACACCCTATCAAACCTCTACAAACCTGGACAGAACCTATCAAAACTCTACAGACACTATGAAAACTCTACAGACCCTATCAAACCTCTACAGAGCCTTTCAAACCTCTACAAACCTCTACACACCCTATCAAACCTCTACACACCCTATCAAACCTCTACACACCCTATAAAACCTCTACAAACCTCTAAAGATCCTATCAAAGCTCTACAGAACATATCAAAACTTTACAGACAATGTCAAATATCTACAAACCTCTACAGACCCTATCAAAACTCTACAGACCCTATCAAAACTCTACAGACCCTATCAAACCTCTACCACCCTCTACAGACCCTATCAAGCCTCTACAGACCCTATCAAACCTTTACAAACCTCTCCAGACTCTCTCAAAGCTCTACAAACCTCTACAGACCCTATCAAACATCTACAAATCTCTACAGACCCTATCACAACTCTACAGACCCTATCAAAACTTTACAGACCTCTACAGACCCTGTCAAACCTCTACAGACCCGATCAAACATCTACACACCATATCAAACCTCTACAGAACCTCTACAGACACTATCAAAACTTTACAGACCCTATCAAACCTCTACAGAGCCTATAAAACCTCTACAGACCCTATCAAACCTCTACAAACTTCTACAGCCCCTATCAAACATCTACAGAACCTATGAAACGTCTACAGACCCTATCAAACCGCTACACACCATATGAAACCTCTACAAACCTCTACAGGCCCTATCAAAACTCTACAGACCCTATCAAACCTCTACAGACCCTATCAAACCTCTATAGACCCTATCAAACCTCTACAAACCTCTCCAGACTCTCTGAAAACTCTACAAACTTATACAGACCCTATCAAACCTCTACAAACCTCTAGAGACCCTATCAAACCTCTACACACCCTATCAAACCTCTACAAACCTGGACAGAACCTATCAAAACTCTACAGACACTATGAAAACTCTACAGACCCTATCAAACCTCTACAGAGCCTTTCAAACCTCTACAAACCTCTACACACCCTATCAAACCTCTACAGACCGTATCAAACCTCTCCACACCCTATCAAACCTCTACACACCCTATGAAACCTCTACAAACCTCTAAAGATCCTATCAAAGCTCTACAGACCATATCAAAACTTTACAGACAATGTCAAATATCTACAAACCTCTACAGACCCTATCAAAACTCTACAGACCCTATCAAACCTCTATAGACCCTATCAAAACTCTGCAGACCCTATCAAACCTCCACAGACCATATGAAACCTCTACAAACCTCTACAGACCCTAGCAAACCTCTACAGACCGTATCATACATCAACCAACCTCTACAGACCCTATCAAAACTCTACAGACCCTACCAAACCTGTACACGCCCTATCAAACCTCTACAAACCTCTATAGACCAGATCAAACCTCTACAGACAGTATCATACCTCAACAAACCTCTACAGACCCTATCAAAACTCTACAAGCCTCTACAGACAGTATAAAACCTCTACAAACCTCTACAGACACTATCAAACCTCTACAATCCTCTACAGATGCTATCAAAACCTCTACAGACCCTATCAAAAATCTACAAACCTCTACAGACCCTATCCAACCTATACAGAACCTATCAAACCTATACACACCCTGTCAAATCTCTACAAACTTCTACAGACCCTATCAAACCTCAACAAACCTCTACTGACCCTATCAAACCTCTACACACCATATCAAACATCTACAAACCTCTTCAGACCCTATTAAACCTCTACACACCCTATCAAAGGTCTACACGCCCCATCAAACCTCTACACGCCCCATAAAACCGCTACACGCCCCATCAAACCCTATGAAAACTCTACAGACCCTATGAAACCTCTACAGACCCTATCAAACGTCTACCACCCTCTACAGATGCTGTCAAACCTCTATAGACCCTATCAAACCTCTACAAACCACTCCAGACTCTGTCAAAACTCTACAAACCTCTACAGACCCTATCAAACCTCTCCAGACCTTACCAAACCTCTACAAACCTCGACAGAACCTATCAAACCTCTACAAACCCTATCAAACCTCTACAAACCTGTACAGAACCTAACACAACTCTACAGACACTATGAAAACTCTACAGACCCTATGAAACCTCTACAGAGCCTTTCAAACCTCTAGAAACCTCTACACACCCTATCAAACCTCTACAGACCCTATCAAACCTCTACAGACCCTATCAAACATCTACAGACCCTATGAAAACTCTACAGAACCTATCAAACCTCTACAAAGCCTATAAAACCTCTACAGACACTATCAAACCTCTACACACCCTATCAAACCTCTAAAAACCTCTACAGACCCTATCAAAACTCTACAGACCCTATCAAATCTCTACACAGCCTATCAAACCTCTACAGACCCTATCAAACCTCTACAAACCTATACAGACCCTATCAAACCGCTACAGACCCTATCAAACGTCTACAAACCTCTAAAGACCCTATGAAACGTGTACAGACCCTATCAAACATCTACAGACCCTATGAAACCTCTACAAACCTCTACAGACCCTATCAATCCTCTACAGACCCTATTAAACCTCTACAGACAGTATTAAACCTCTACAGACAGTATTAAACCTCTACAGACAGTATTAAACCTCTACAGACAGTATTGAACCTCTACAAACTTCTACAGCCCCTATGAAACCTCTACAGACCCTATCAAACCTCTACAAACCTCTACACACCCTATCAAACCTCTACAAAACTCTACAGACCCTATGAAACCTCTATAGACCCTATCAAACCTCTACAAACTTCTACAGCCACTATCAAACCTCTACAGACCCTATCAAACCGCTACAAACCCTATCAAACCGCTACAGACCCTATCAAACGTCTACAAACCTCTAAAGACCCTATGAAACGTGTACAGACCCTATCAAACATCTACAGTCCCTATGAAACCTCTACAAACCTCTACAGACCCTATCAAACCTCTACAGACCCTATCAAACCTCTACAGACCCTATTAAACCTCTACAGACCCTATTAAACCTCTACAAACTTCTACAGCCCCTATGAAACCTCTACAGACCCTATCAGACCTCTACAAACCTCTACAGACCCTATCAAACCTCTACACACCCTATCAAACCTCTACAAAACTCTACAGACCCTATCAAACCTCTACAAACTTATACAGCCCCTATGAAACCTCTACAGAACCTATCAAACGTCTACAGACCCTATCAAACCTCTACAGAATGTATCAAACCTCTACAGACACTATCAAACATCTACACACCCTATAAAAACTGTACAAACCTCTACAGACCCTATCAAACCTCTACAGACCCTATCAAACATCTACAGACCCTATCAAACATCTACAGACCCTATCAAACATCTACAGACCCTATCAAACCTCTACAAACCTCTAAAGACACTATGAAACGTCTACAGACCCTATCAAACCTCTACAGACCCTAGCAAGCCTCTACAAACCTCTACAGACCCTATGAAACCTCTAGACACCCGATCAAACCTCTACAAAACTCTACACAACCTATCAAACCTCTTCAGACAGTATCAAACCTCTACACGCCCTATCAAACCTCTACAGACCCTATGAAACGTGTACAGACCCTATCAAACATCTACAGTCCCTATGAAACCTCTACAAACCTCTACAGACCCTATCAAACCTCTACAGACCCTATCAAACCTCTACAGACCCTATGAAACCTCTACAGACCCTATTAAACCTCTACAAACTTCTACAGCCCCTATGAAACCTCTACAGACCCTATCAAACCTCTACAAACCTCTATAGACCCTATCAAACCTCTACAGACCCTATCAAACCTCTACAAAACTCTACAGACCCTATGAAACCTCTACACACCCTATCAAACCTCTACAAAACTCTACAGACCCTATCAAACCTCTAAAGACCCTATCAAACCTCTACAAACTTCTACAGCCCCTATGAAACCTCTACAGAACCTATCAAACGTCTAATGACCCTATCAAACCTCTACAGACACTATCAAACATCTACACACCCTATAAAAACTGTACAAACCTCTACAGACCCTATCAAACCTCTACAGACCCTATCAAACATCTACAGACCCTATCAAACCTCTACAAACCTCTAAAGACACTATGAAACGTCTACAGACCCTATCAAACCTCCACAGACCCTAGCAAGCCTCTACAAACCTCTACAGACCCTATGAAACCTCTAGACACCCGATCAAACCTCTACAAAACTCTACACAACCTATCAAACCTCTTCAGACAGTATCAAACCTCTACATGCCCTATCAAACCTCTACAGACCCTATGAAACGTCTACAGACCCTATCAAACCTCTACACACCTTATCAAACCTCTACAAACCTCTATAGACCCTATCAAACCTCTACACACCCTATCAAACCTCTACAAATCCCTACAGACCCTATCAAAACTCTACAGACCCTATCAAACCTCTACAGACCCTATCAAACCTCTACAAACTTCTACAGCACCTATCAAACCTCTACAGACCCTATCAAATATCTACAGACCCTATCAAACCTCTACAAACCTCTACAGACCCTATCAAAACTCTACAGACCCTATCAAATCTCTACACACCCTATCAAACCTCTACAGACACTATCAAAACTCTACAGACACTATCAAACCTCTACACACCCTATAAAAACTGTACAAACCTCTACAAACACTATCAAACCTCTACAGACCCTATCAAACATCTACAGACCCTATCAAACCTCTACAGACCTCTAAAGACACTATGAAACGTGTACAGACCCTATCAAACCTCTACAGACTCTCTCAAATGTCTACAGACCCTATCAAACCTCTACAGACCCTATCAAACCTCTACAAACCTCTACAAACCCTATCAAACCTCTACACACCCTATCAAACCTCTACAAATCTCTACAGACCCTATCAAAACTCTACAGACCCTATCAAACCTCTACAGACCCTATCAAACCTCTACAAACTTCTACAGCACCTATCAAACCTCTACAGAACCTATCAAACGTCTACAGACCCTATCAAACCTCTACACATCCTATCAAACCTCTACAAACCTCTACAGACCCTATCAAACCTCTACACACCCTATCAAACCTCTACAGACCCTATCAAACCTCTACAGACCTTATAAAACCTCTACAGACCCTATCAAACCTCTACAGACCCTATCAAAACTCTACAGACCCTATCAAACCGCTACACCCCCTATCAAACCTCTACAAACATCTACAGACCCTATCAAACGTCTACAGACCCTAGAAAACCTCTACAGACCCTATGAAACCTCTAAAAACCTCTACAGACCCTATCAAACCTCTACACACACTATCAAACCTCTACAAACCTCTACAGACCCTATCAAACCTCTTCAGACAGTATCAAACCTCTACAAACCTCTACAGACCCTATCAAAACTCTACAGACCCTATCAAAGCTCTACAAACCTCTACAGACCCTATCAAACCTCTTCAGACAGTATCAAACCTCTACAAACCTCTACAGACCCTATCAAAACTCTACAGACCCTATCAAAGCTCTACAAACCTCTACAGACCCTTTCAAAACTCTACAAACGCTATCAAAACTCTATAGACCCTATCAAACCTCTACACACACTATCAAACCTATACAAACCTCTACAGACCCTATCAAAACTCTACAGACCCTATCAAACCTCTACAAACCTCGACAGACTCTATGAAACCTCTACAAACCGCTACAGACCCTATCAAACCTCTACAAACCTCTACAGACCCTATCAAACCTCTACAGAGCCTTTCAAACCTCTACAAACCTCTACAGACCCTATAAAAACTCTACAAACCTCGACACACCCTATCAAACCTCCACAAACCTCGACAGACTCTATGAAACCTCTACAAACCTCTACAGACCCTATCAAACCTCTACAAACTTCTACAGCACCTATCAAACCTCTACAGAACCTATCAAACGTCTACAGACCCTATCAAACCTCTACACACCCTACCAAACCTCTACAAACCTCTACAGACCCTATCAAACCTCTACAGACCCTATCAAACCTCTACAGACCTTATAAAACCTCTGCAGACCCTATCAAACCTCTACAGACCCTATCAAAACTCTACAGACCCTATCAAACCGCTACACACCCTATCAAACCTCTACAAACATCTACAGACCCTATCAAACGTCTACAGACCCTAGAAAACCTCTACACACCCTATGAAACCTCTACAAACCTCTACAGACCCTATCAAACCTCTACACACACTATCAAACCTCTACAAACCTCTACAGACCCTATCGAACCTCTTCAGACAGTATCAAACCTCTAATAACCTCTACAGACCCTATCAAAACTCTACAGACCCTATCAAAGCTCTACAAACCTCTACAGACCCTTTCAAAACTCTACAAACGCTATCAAAACTCTATAGACCCTATCAAACCTCTACACACACTATCAAACCTATACAAACCTCTACAGACCCTATCAAAACTCTACAGACCCTATCAAACCTCTACAAACCTCTACAGACTCTATGAAACCTCTACAAACCGCTACAGACCCTATCAAACCTCTACAAACCTCTACAGACCCTATCAAACCTCTACAGAGCCTTTCAAACCTCTACAAACCTCTACAGACCCTATAAAAACTCTACAAACCTCGACAGACCCTATCAAACCTCCACAAACCTCGACAGACCCTATCAAATCTCTACAAGCCTCTACAGACTCTATGAAACCTCTACAAACCTCTACAGACCCTATCAAACCTCTACAAACCTCCACAGATCCTATCAAACCTCTACAGAGCCTATCAAACCTCTACAAACCTCTACAGACCCTATCAAACCTCTACACACCCTATCAAACCTCTACAGACCCTACCAAATCTCTACAGACAGTATCAAACCTCTACAAACCGCTACAGACTCTATAAAACCTGTACAAACCTATACAAACCCTATCAAACCTCCACAAACCTCGACAGACCCTATCAAACCTCTACAAACCTCGACAGACTCTATGAAACCTCTACAAACCTCTACAGACCCTATCAAACCTCTACAAACCTCTACAGATCCTATCAAACCTCTACAGAGCCTATCAAACCTCTACAGAGCCTATCAAACCTCTACAAACCTCTACAAACCTCTACAGACCCTATCAAACCTCGACATACCCTATCAAACCTCTACAAACCTCTACAGAATCTATTAAAACTCTACAGACCCTATCAAACCTCTACACACCCTATCAAACCTCTACACACCCTATCAAAACTTTACAAACCTATACAAACCTCTACAGACTCTATCAAACCTCTACAAACCTTTACAGACCCTATCAAATGTCTACAGACCCTATCAAACCTCTACAGACCCTATCAAACCTCTACAAACCTATACAGACCCTATCAAACCTCTACAGGCCCTATCAAACCTCTACACACCCTATCAAACCTCTACAAACCTCTACAGACCCTATCAAACCTCTACACACCCTATCAATCCTCTGCAAACCTCTACAGACCCTATCAAATGTATAGAGACCCTATCAAACCTCTACACACCCTATCAAACTTCTACAAACCTCTACGGACCCTATCAAACCTCTACAGACCCTATCAAATCTCTACACACCCTATCAAACCTCTACAAACCTCTACAGACCCTTTCAAACCTCTAAACACCCTATCAAACCTCTACAAACCCTATCAAACCTCTACAGACCCTATCAAATGTCTACAGACCCTATCAAACCTCTACAGACCCTATCAAACCTCTACAAACCTCTACAGACCCTATCAAACCTCTACAGACCCTATAAAACCTCTACAGACCCTATAAAACCTCTACAGACCCTATCAAACCTCTACAAACCTCTACAGACCCTATCAAACCTCTACAGAACATATCAAACCTCTACAAACCCTATAAAACCTCTACAAACCTCTACAGACCCTATCAAACATCTACATACCCTATCAAACCTCTACAAACTTCTACAGACCCTATCAAATCTCTACAATTCTCTACAGACCCTATCAAACCTTTACAGACCCTATCAAACCTCTACAAACCTCTACAAACCCTATCAACCCTCTACAGACCCTATCAAACCTCTACAAACCTCTACAAACCCTATCAACCCTCTACAGACCCCATCAAATCTCTACACACCCTATCAAACCTCTACAAACCTCTACAAAACCTCTACAAACCTCTACAGACCCAATCAAAACTCTACAGACCCTATCAAACCTCTACAAACCTCTACAGAATCTATTAAAACTCTACAGAACCTATCAAACCTGTACAGACCCTATCAAACCTCTAAAAACCTCTACAGACCCTATCAAACCTCTACAGACCCTATCAAACCTCTACACACCCTATCAAACCTCTACAAACCTCTACAGACTCTATCAAACCTCTACAGAACATATCAAACCTCTACAAACCTCTACAGACCCTATCAAACCTCTACACACCCTATCAAACCTCTACACACCCTATCAAACCTCTACAGACCCTATCAAAACTTTACAGACCCTATCAAACCTCTACAAACCTCTACAGACCCTATCAAACCTCTACAGACCCTATCACACATCTTATCAAACCTCTACAGACACTATCAAAACTCTACAGACCCTATCAAACCTCTACAGACCCTATCAAACATCTACAAACCTCTACAGACCCTATCAACACTCTACACACCCTATAAAACCTCTACAAACCTCTACAGATCCTATCAAACCTCTACAAACCCCTACAGACCCTATCAAACCTCTACAGACCCTATCAAACCTCTACAGACCTCTACAGACCCTATCAAACCTATACAAACCCTATCAAACCTCTACAAACCTCTACAGACCCTATCAAACCTCTACAGACCCTATCAAACCTCTACAGACCTGTACAGACCCTATCAAACCTCTACAAACCTCTACAGAACCTATCAAAACTCTACAAACCTCTACAGATCCTATAAAACCTCAACAGACACTATCAAACATCTACAAACATCTACAGACCCTATCAAACCTCTACGAACCTCTACAGACCCTGTAAAACCTCTACAAGCCTCTACAGATCCTATCAAACCTCTACAAACCTCTACAGACCCTATCCAACCTATACAACCCCTATCAAACCTATAGAAACCCTATCAAACCTCTACAAACCTCTACAGACACTATCAAACCTCTACAGACCCTATCCAACCTATAGAAACCCTATCAAACCTCTACAAACCCTATCAAACCTCTACAAACCTCTACAGACCTTATCAAACCTCTAAACCTAACACCTAACCCTAACCCTAATATCAGCCTTACCCCTAAACCTAACCCTAAACCTAACCATCACCCTAGTATTTTAGCCTTAATCCTAACCCTAACACTTAACCCTACCCTTGGAACTTAGACTGATGTCCAGAACCCTAGCCATAAACCTTAAAAATAAATTATAAAATAAAATTAATTAAATAAATAAATAAATAAAACCTGCAACCCTAGTATTTTAGCCTTAAACATAACCCTAATACCTAATCCTAACCCTAATCTTATTTTCTATCCCCAAAACTTAACCCTAGTTTAAAGACCTAACCTATACCTAACCCTAACCCTTACCTTAACTGTAATCCTAAACTTAATCCTAGAATACAGGTGGATCATGACCGTAATCCTAACCTCAGTCCATTCTAGAACACAAATTTAAACTCCTATAATGCGATTGGACAACAATATGCATTAGTCAAATTAGGTAAACTGCAGAGGATTGTGGGAGTAGGGTCTTTTAATATCTTATCTTCAATACCTCAAAAACAAAAAAAGATAGGCCCTAACAGTTTTTTACGTTTGCAAATATTCCACTTGCCAATTGAAATTAACCAGTCATGATCTTAGCCAGTAGGTGTCACTATTTACTCACCATAATGGTGCAGAGCGGGCCATGTAATGACCTGGACTGGCAATCCAACCAAAAATTTCAGCAATTTGGAGATTGCTCAGTCTTTTTGGCAGGTGATTTCCAGAGGATTCATCCAATAGAAGCTTGTTGTTCTGCATCGGGGTCATCCGCTTGGACTAATGGCCTCCACCCACCTCGCGGGGCAGAAAACTCTGCTTGAGTGGCTTGGAAAACCTTGCGGCGTTAACAAAGAGCCACTCGCAGAGAGGTGAGTTTCTCAACTGCACCTACATGTAGGAAATAATAAAATGAAATGAAATTTAATTAATTAATTAATTAAACAAACAAATAAAAATAATAAATAAATAAGTAAACAAGAGTCATTCTGGGTAGAGCGAGGTAAGTAGCCAGCCTCCCTGGGTCCACTAGGACAGCACGCAGGGCGCTGGTCTGAGGCCAACAAACCTTAAATGGGGCCAAGTCTTCTACCTGGTGATTAGCACTACTCATACATCAGTCCACTGTGCACCACACTTTTTAATTAGACAATTATCATTTTAGATTCCTGGTAACTCTATTATAGGATAGGAGGTTTAAATGAGTAGTCTCCCACATATGTTACTCTAGTCTTAGTCCAATACCTTGGATAGACAGATGGATGTTTTGAATTTAGATATTATAGGGCTTGGAAGTGCCGTTATAGGGTAAATGCATAGTAACATAACTTAGTGTTAGCATATGCAAATCAGAATAAATATTATAGGGATATAAATAATTAAGCAAGTTGAAATTAATTTATTGATTAACTAAAACTAATCTAACTGGACATGGCACACAAGCCGAGGAGTGATCGACCTAAGGCTGGCCGCCTCAGATGAAGGTGTATAGTGTTCAAAGGCCGAAACACCTGATGACTCTGAGGTACACTACTGATGATGTGTCCTACAAAAAATAAATAAATAAATAAAACTTAGTCTTTCCCTAAACTAGTTAGATAAATAAAGAAGTATTTTTAGTAAATAACAAGGTTTTTCTTTAAAAAAAAATAAATAAATAAATTAAATAAATTGAATAATACATAATAATAATATAATAAAAATAATAATATAATAATAATAATAATAGTAATAATAAATAGCTCTTACCTTTCCATTCTTTAACCATAAATAATTTTCCCATAGTTAGTTAAATAAATAAATAAATAAATAAGTGATGATGGGTCTTTTCCTGTTTAGTTGAATGGCAAGGTTTCTTCTAGTAAATAATAATAAAAGAAATAATAAATTTGATAAGCACTTACCTTATCATCTCTCAGCTTACCTCTCTCGCACCTGCCCAGCCTTAGACTCATCGAGTGATGGAAACAGGGATGGGTAGGTGAGCGGAACTATGCCCATATAGGCATAGATACCCTTCCATTTGCGGGGTGATGGTGGGTTTGTTCTTTCTTTCTTTTTTTGGAGGGCGGTAATGTGACCATGTGGTCGCAGGAGTTTGACCTGCTCATACTAGTGGCTCACCTCCATTCTGCTTCCATTTCCATTTTATGCCGCCCTGAAATCACTAGCCGGCATTTGGAAGGATCTAACAGCTCCAACCAAAGCCCAATGTAAGCAAATAACAAAACGCAATATCTACCAGAGCTATAACAGTGCTTAACAGGCGCCGGCCCGTGCACTTCCCTTGGCCCCCTATACAACCACGCAGTCTTCGGACTGTGATGGGGGGGGTCATTGTAAATTCACTAAACCTAACCCTAGCCAGAGCCTTCAGACCAAGCACGTTATCAGACTCAAAGTAGTAAATAATGGTTGGAGAATCCACTCTTATTTATACCTCCCCTTGGCTTGTAAAATGACAGTAAGGAGGATGGCTAGGAAGATAGTAATGTGACTGTTTGGTCGCATGGGGTTGACCTGCTCATTCCAGTGGCTCACCTCCACTCTGCCTTCCTTTGAATGCCACCCTGAACTCATTAGGTAGAGGGAGAGGACTTAACAATTAAAACAATAAGCTGTGCTCCAACCAAAAACCCAAGACACAATATCTCTCAGAACTATAGCAGTGCTTAACAGGCGCCGGCCCGTGCACTTCCCTTGGCTCCCTGTACAACCATTCAGTTTTCAGACTGTGATGGGGGGGGGTGGTCATTGTAAATTCACCAAACCTAACCCGTAACCCAACCCTAACCCTAACCCCAACCCCAACCCCAACCACCCTAACCCTAACCCCAACCCCAACCCCAACCACCCTAACCCTAACCCCAACCCCAACCCCTAACCCTAACCACCCTAACCCTAACACCTCCTAACCCCTAACCCTAACCACCCTAACCCTAACCCCTAACCTTAACCCTGACCCTGACCACCCTAACCCTAACACCTCCTAACCCCTAACCCTAACCCTGACCCTGACCCTAACCCTAACCCTATTTAGAGACTAATAAATAACTAATAAATACATTAATTAATAAATACATTAATAAATAAATACGTAAACACGATCCAATTGGACATGGGAAACAAGCTGAGGAGTGATCAACCTGTGGCTGGCCGCCTCAGACGAGGGTGTACATTGTTTGGCTGAATCACTTGACGACTCTGAGGTACACTACTGATGATGTGTCCTAAAATATCTTAGTCAGATGCACCTGAAAAAAAGCATAATACTAAAAAACAAACACCCACCACTTATACTTCAGCCAAATGCTAAAGACAAAATTAGCTTCACACCACTCTACACATCCGTGGTATTATTCTGCTGCAGCTTCACCTCCAGTTTCTGTATGTAGGAGTCCTTGAACTCCCTTATCTTCACTGTCAGTTCTCTAATAATAGCTAGTACCCAATAACAAACTAAAGAAATATGTCTCAGATTAATGAATATTGTTTATTCAGTTTTGGATATGAACAATAATGAAATTTCCCAGAGCTGTTGTAGTGAGTGTTCTGTTGTTATTCAGTCTAGCCAATCACAGTGAGATTTTCCAAGTTGTTCAGTTTCAAATCATATAACATTGATAACATCACTAACAACAACAACAGTAATAATAACAACAACAACAACTTACTGGGGTGGCCACAAGGGTAGCCATGTTTCATGCTGGGGTGGCACTGGACACCCCAGGCCAGTCTTAGCTATGCCTATGGTCCATATGATTCAATTTAGAACTAATCATGTATAACCTGCATATTTAATTTTTCTTATTTGGGTATTACTTACACTACAAACTATTTGTTTTTCATAGTTTCTGTATTTGAAATCACTTATTTGAAGAATAATTGAAGAAACCCCTAATTTTGTTCATCACTCAACGCACTGAAAGCTCACTTTCAACTTTGAATTAGGGACAAAAACTCAATCTGACAATCCGGGGCGAAACCAACCCAATCTGGCAACCCGGAACCAAAAAAAAAACCTCCAATCTGGCAACCCGGCTGCCGGCTGTATTAGCAGTTACGCTTCGCACACGCTTTTCAGGTTTCTGTTCCCAAACTGGGACATTAGTCGATGGATAATTGTGATAAAACTATTATAAAATGACCGATTACGGAGAGGAACAGCGGAATGAGCTGGAGGCGATTCAGTCCATTTATCCCGATTCATTCACAGGTTGGAAATGTTAGCATTGTAATGTTAGCATGCTAAGCTATCACAGTCACACGGGAACTGTTTTCCAAGTTAGTGAACTAAGCAGGGAAATATGAACAGGCCTGAAAATTAAATACATTCAATACATTAGACAAAATACACTACAAAATAAAACATTAAGGCAATCAGACCTTTACACTTTGCTGCATTTTTACTGTACAAATTATCTCAAGCTAGCTAACTACATTATAGTGGATTTAAATGCTGGCTCACAGGTTTCCAACCCTGGTCTAGGAGAATCTAGGAGAACCCTGGAGAACCCGCTGTCCTGCACAGTTTAGTGTGTTTCTGCGACAACACACTTGATTCAACTAGTCAGCTAATTAACATCATTTTCTGAGTTGAATCAGGTGCATTAGTGCAGGAAAACACTCAAATGTGCAATAATGATATACAGTATAATATAATTACTTATCTTTAGTGTTAAATAGGAACAAACATGTCTCATATTTTTAAACTTAATTTTTTTTTTTAATAATCTCACTTCTACAGTTCTGTGTGAAGATCCGATAAGTTTCACCATCACGGTTTCCTCTGATGCTGGAGAGAATGATGAGAGTAAGTTATCTAAATATCTACGTTACAATAAAACATTTCACACAACTACATTACAGTAAATACTCTCTCCATCTCACAGTGGTACAGGTGACGCTGAAGTTCACCTATGTGGAGAATTACCCAGATGAAGCGCCGCTGTGGGAGATTCAGTCACAGGAAAACCTGGAGGACAGGGACACCGAGGACATCCTGTCTCTGTTACAGCAGCAGGTCTGTGATGACGTCCACGCTCCAACATCTAGTGGAAAGCTGGTGTAGCTGGTTATGGAAAGTGCTCTTTTAAGCTCTGTTGGTTATGTCTTCCATTAGTAGGCTAGTAGTGCTTAGTCATATAATTAGTTGCATATTAGTTGTTTGACAGACATTAAAGGCGTAACTGTTATATTAGTGAATTTGTTTCGACTAATCCTGAACAAATCCTGATGTGGTTAAGTTAGACTAGCTGCATGTAAAAAGTGAGCGTATGGGTAATACACAGAATTAACTGTGTGTTAAAAGCAGAGAGAAAGGAGCAGGATATTCCGTACATTAGAGCAACACTACAGGAGAGTATTGCATTCAATACACCATAAAATAGTCATTTCAAAAATAAATATCAGTTGAGAGTGTGTGTCAGACTTTGCACATGCTAAAATGGTGTGCTTTTATTGTAGCATATTAAAGTAATCTACAGACTAGTATGTCTTATTGGATTATACTGGATTAAATTGACTAATTTTATTCTAATTTACTTGATACATGCAAAATGTATTATTTACAAACACACACGTACCGTATGTGTGTGTGTATGTGCATGAATATATATATAAAACCAGTTTCATATGTTTTTGCTTTATCTCTCTGCTCCCTCTTTTTAGTATAATTGCGTTGGGTGTTCAGACAATACGGTATTGTTATTGCTGTCTGTAATGGTGATGTTTTTGTCGGTGCTCATGCGTATTTAGTAATAATTATATGAAATCTATAGTCAGTATATTACATAAGCAGCTGATTGCTGATGTTATAGTAGTACAAGAAATTAAACTGAGCAAAAAATCTAACAGTATTGTAAACAAAAGTAACGTAAGATCTGGGAGAGTCTGATTTTTTTGTGTGTGTACAGGCAGAGGAGAACCTGGGCATGGTGATGATCTTCACACTGGTGACAGCTGTGCAGGAGAAACTGAACGAAGTCATAGATCAGATGAAGATCAGAAGAGAAGAAGAAAAGAGGAGAAAAGAAAGAGAGGCTGAAGAGGCCGAGAAGGTAACACACACACACACACACACACACACACACACACAGAGTATAAGGTAGCAGGGATTTTTATTGTCTGTGTTTAAAATGACATTTAAAGCCTGACTTGAGTGAATCCTACATCCTCATTAAAACCTTGTTACACAGCAGTGATCATCACTGAAATGCCTCACACACTTCATAATGAGCACACGTTGGTTGACATAATGCTAATTTAAGTTAGCTGCACCTTCATTTTACATTGAGGCAAAATAAAATGATAAATGTCATTATAAGTCCCAGCACATGCCAAATGTTGTCTTTCTTTCTTTTGGAATAAAAGCAGAGAGATTGCATCCATTTTGCTATATGTTCTCTGCAGAAAGCATTTCAGGGAACTGTAGTTACCATCGAGAACTTCCTGGCATGGAAGGCACGGTTTGAGCGAGAGATGGCCGAGCTGAAGAGGAAAAAACAGAAAGAGGACGAGCAGGCTGGAAAAAACAAACTCACTGGTAAGTGTGTGATGATAATCAGGACCCGTGTTTTATTCCTCCTGTATCACAACAAATTGCCAGTGTTTACAATTTTTAATTAAATTTTTAAGAATGACAAATTTTATTAAAATATACTTACATTTAATATTGTGGAATGTTATGTTAGTATGTGTTGTCACTTACGTTATAGCAGAAACCGCCAGGAAACGTAAACTCCTCTGTCCTGAAGATGTCGGAAAACTTAGTTACAGCTTTAGCTCTGACTGTGACAAAGTGCTAACACTGGAGACTCCTTCCATATATGTTAAATAATCCATATCAATGATTACACACGTTTTACCGCTGTACACGTCCCTGTGAATGAGCTGTTACTATAGAAATGATAATGTATTAGAAAGAGCGCATTAATATAAACCTGTGATGTGTAGCTGCACTACTGTCAGAGCTGCGGTTATAGAAAATTAATCAACACGTTCTGACCAATCAGAATCCAGAATTCAGCAGCAGCATGGTGTAACTATGATATTTCGCACACATATTACCAATATCAAAATGCCACTTACCATTCAGAGTGGACAGGATTGCAGGTATCCAATAATTCTCTTCACCGGTTTAATAAAACAATGTATTATGCAGTTAATGTGACATTTAATATCAACATACAGATTTATATTGTCTCTCTGATCCAGTCTTTGTGTTGGATCATAAAGAATAATCATAATTTCTTTTTTGTTAATTTTATCATCACAGGAAAGCAGCTGTTTGAAAGAGACCGGAACCTGGACACGTCAGATATTCAGTTCTTGGAGGATGGCGAGTTGTTTTACATTTATGGCATTTGGCATACGCCCTTAGCTAGAGCAACTTACAGAAATGCTATGAAGTCTCTATCAATAAACATGTCCTGATACTGGTTCATTTAGTCAAGGACTAAGAGTACTAATCAGTCTAAAAACCCTCTTGGGAAGGTTACCATAGTATGAAAATCACATGACAACACAAGAATTTTATTTATTTTTTTTTAAATTACAAAGTGCTAATTTAAGTTCATTTAAAATAAAATATGATGTTTTAAATAATAAATGTTATTATGCATGCCAGTATCATGATATTCAGTGTCTTATGGTCTTTGCTTACAACTTCACATTTTAAAACAGATGTCATTTAAAGTGATAGTTCAGTGAAAACGTGAGAAACGTTTTCAGTTTGTAAAGCTTGTTTCTTTAGCTTAGCACTAGAGCTACGATGCTAACATAGCTAACAAGTAATTATAAATCAGTCACCTAAAATGTAATGAGTAAAGTTCCACCTTAAACTCATGCACAGTTCATAAGTGGTGTCAAACAAACATGCTGGTTTAGCACACAGTGGCTGAAATGTTATTCAAATACTGAATATTATTCAATATTGATATCTTAAATAATACTTTTGCCTGAAATCGTCTCCAAAATAATAAACTGTTTTTGTCTTTTTTAGTTGGAAACAGCGTGGAAGTGGACGAGTCTTTATTCCAGGACATGGACGATTTGGAGCTGGATGAAGATGATCCTGATTTTGACCCCCTGGATTTGGGCAGTGATGATGACGATTAATGTTTAATCAATTAATAAACTTTTGCAGTAAAAGTGAAAATTTGGTTTTGGAATGGTTTTGGAATGGCCCCATTTGGTGAGATGGCCAGGTGTCCACATACATTTGGCTATATAGTGTAGGATTTGCATATTATGCAAATTATCTAAAAAATCTAAGTGGGTGGAGCTAATCAGTTATTAAGGCATGTTTTGTTTTTATTTATTTATTTATTTTTTTGTGAGAACTCAGTGATTATGTGGCAAAAAAGAATTTTCACTGTAAGACTTACAGTTCACCAAGGTATGAGCCAAAATGATTAAAAAATTTTTTTTGCTATAGTGCCACTATTGGGCCAATCAGGCTCATCTCTCTCGCGTAAGTGGTGGCAGGGAGTACTACTAACTGACCAAGTGTCATGTCTGTTCCACCAGTCTGGTCTGCACAATCAGTGTGAGTGGAGAAAAAAGACAAAAGAAAAATCTTATTGAGAACAAGAGGGTTCCAAGTATTATGGTGCTTGGCCCTCTAATAATATTTTGAAAAAGCAATAGTAAAAACAACTCAAAAGTAAAAACTACTATAGTACTAAGGTAAAAAAAAAAAAATAATAATAATAATATAGTTTATTATATAAAGTAAAAACATGACATTCACTCACTCGAAAACACACACTCACATGTTCAGCATGTTCATTTTGACATTTGTACAGAAACATCAGGGAATTCTTTCAGCATGAAATGATCTTGAGTTCATAACACGCACCTGAAACACAAGGGAAAAATATAAATGTGTGAAATGTGTGTAAATGTAGATAAAGTTTGTACACAGTGTTACACAGTCAAGTGTGAAAGTCTGATGCCTGAGAAAGAACTGTTTTTTAATACATCATTTAGTAAACATCCCTTCAACATTTATACAAAAGGATGTACAAGAAATTCATGAACAACCTACACCTCATAATTATTCCAAATTGAATTAACTGCGATATGAACTTGCTGTTACTCTGTAGTAGTAGTATTTATTGTAAGAAAACTGACCATGTGAGACAAGTTGTGTTTCTGATTCAAATAAAGCCTGGGGTGTGTTTTGGGTCTGAAATTTTGTTTTGCACATGAGCACAAGACCAACAGGAGTGTAAAACTGCATCATTATAATCGATCTGAAAGCAGCAGATCCAGTGTCAATTTTAGATTCGTAAAATAGATTATAATCAATTATACTAATAATTAATACAATTCTCATATGTTTTTTTTCAGAAGTATAATTCACTAAAGCCAGAGTCTGTAAATTAAACCATCATTAAATCATCCATCAGTCTTCTTAATAAAGGTTTATTTTAATTTAAAAAAAAAAAGAAAAGATTTCAAGATTAATTCCGAGGTTTCATTTATTCCCTCAGGCTGACTGACTAAATGTTTACAACGACTCATACAGTGTTAATTACACTTACTCTTAAAATCACTCACACCTGTTGCTCTCAGCCAATCACATCACAGTGTACTGCCCTTGGCCAAGCAGAAGACACTGTACTGTTCTCGGCTAATCAATTTAATTTTGTTTTCGAATCACTGTGCTGATGTAATCAGACTTCATTTACATTCACACTATATATGGACTGAACTGTTTTACCTGTTTCTCCTCTTCAGACAGCACTCCTTCCACCACCACCACTTGGTACTGCTGGTGTTTGAGGTGGGCCGGGAATTTGCGCAGGCGATTAAAGTGGGCGGAGCTTGTGTTTGGACTTAGAAGCTTCCTCATTTCAGCTGGAGAGCAGCCTGGATCAAACAACAACACACAAATATTGCCGTTCCTCCTCTCCTCCACACCAACTATGGAGCGGCTGTGACCTGTACATAAACACACACAGCAATAACCTCATACAGAGGGGTGTTACAGGGTGATGTAGTGTGTGATACAGTAGTATGTGGATTGGGACAAGGTCCGGGACAGACCAAAGCACCACAGAGAGGTGTTACAGCGTGATGTAGTGCACCTTGGTGTTGGAGGTAGATTGGTGGCAGGTTTGTCTTCACTACTCTGGGTGGAACTCTGGCACCTGTGCTGGACGGGAGGGAGAAATAATTCTTCACCCACTGGAACAGTCGTGGGTGTGTGCCACCTGGACCGGTGGGCTGGTGGAAGTCTACGATGCGTGCCCTGAGGGGAGAGAGCAAAGACATTTACTGCCAAAAAAAAAATCAGCTTAAAAAACAGAGAATATTTAGAAGCATTCCATAATACACAATAAATTTATTTTATTATTTTTATACTAATTCCAAGATCATATTTAAAGTTAAAGCATCTGTTAAATTTCAGATCAACTGTCTCTAAATTCTCATCTTTAACTTTTAACAGCCAAGGCTGGGAAAGTTAGCAATTAGGGCTAACACTGCTTACAGTAATTATAACTCTGTATAGTGTACACTTATTACTTACACACACACACACACACACACACACACACACACACACACACACCTCAGTTGGAGGGAGGTAAGTACGGCATAGATCTCTGTGGCCCCTATCCAGGCACGAGTGCCCTTCAGTCTCCCATTGAATTGAGATGCACCCTGGGGATCAATGCCCTCTGCCCATGCTGCCTCGATCAGAGCCTGCACCCGTGGGATGCTGGGAAATGAGTCTGAAGCACAAGTGTAGAAGTACAGGAAGAAGTTCAGATGTGTACAGCAGCTTCTTCTAGATGTGATGATTATCAAGACTGAGCTTTAATAATGGATTTTAATTTCACACAGAATTGTGGGACTGAAGTGCTTATGCTGTCGACAGGAGTTGATGTGTTCTTCCTTTCAAAGTATTTCTTTAGTCAGGTGAGAACACAGCAATCACACTCGGGTCTTAGACAGGTAGTTTCGGGCCACTTCCAACTGAATGCTAGCGCAGTTTGTTTGCATTGAGAAAGTGATTTGCCTCGTAATTGACACACAACAGGAAGTGAACCAAACATCCCATGTGTTTTGGGTTGTAGCATTTTGTTTATTTTTTTGTAGATGTGAGCTGCCAAACTGAACCAAGGACAGAGCTGTAGTGCTGCAGAAATGCCACCAAAAAAACAAAACAAAACAAAGAGAACATAAAAGCTGGACGCGACACACAAAATGTTTAAACTAGTTATTTCTATAATTATCTAGTTATTTACTTAGCGCCAGCTCCGTGTTCTCCATGCCCAGGTGATTTCTGTGATGTTTTTGGGGTCATTTAATTATGTACAGCATGAAACCAAAAGAATAAATTCCATTTTTATTCAGACTTGATACGCAGACTGATGAGAGTGAAAACACACTGAAGTGTCCCTGATGATAATAAGAATAAGAATAAGAAGAATAATAATGTGTTATATTTAAACACGATGTACAGTAAAACTATCAGCTCACACATAACACTGAAAAAAGTGTGTGTGTGTGTGTGTGCTAGTTACCTGGTAGGGTGTGTAGCGTGGTGTACTGCTCCAGTCTCTGTAATGAGGACAGAAGCATCTGGAAGTTTCTGTAGCCACAGCCCCAGCCTCGGTCTCCGTCTGAGGAGGAAAAGTGTTCTGATTCAGAACACAGCCACACGCGGGCCCCATCCTTACTCTCTCGCTGGTAAAAATTATACAGCGCTGACACCAATCCTGACACACACAGAAACAGAAACAAAACTTGTCTTAAGTAGTTCATTAACAATTAATTAAAGCCCAAACTGTAAAACTGACTGCAGTGTTTGTAGATAACAGCGTGTAATACAGAAACATGGTGCAGGTTTTATTTACTTTTAGCAAAAATATTCAGCAGGAGTTTATTAGTGGTTTATGAACCTGTGGTTCTGGTTTGGCCATCATCCAATCCTGCAGCCAGAGTCTCCATCATCTCTATTCGCTTCATGTGAAACTCAGTTGGAGTCATGTGACCTCGGGACACAGCTCGCTCCATGCTCCTCTCCATCTGCTTATGATAACCACCGCCATTATCCAGGCCAAACTGCCTCTAAACACACACACACACACACACACACACACACACACACTCTGAAGCCTGAATACAATTTTTGTAATTACCATGTGTCCCAAATCACCACACTACTGTACTCAGTAGAACAATACTAATAGAAAACCATCCACATGTTTTTATAGTTTTTATAGTTATTTAGGGTGCGAGTGTGTAATTTGGAACAAGACCCACAGTGTCACTGATGTATAAACAGTGTATATGATGTGATAACTGCTGACCTGTAGCTGTATGAACTCCTTGGTCTCACGTTTAGCCTCTTCCTCCTTCCTCTGGCGCTCGTCTTCCTCCTGCAGCTGCTGCGCAAATTGCAGGTCTCCATAAATATCCCCTAAAACCACAAACACCCCCAAAATCACTCACCTTCATCTCAACTTAAACAGCCATAGAGAGAGGGAGGGAGAGGGAGAGGTGGGGGCTATCAGGGGTTAAAGGAACATCTGATACCAAATCTGATGTGATACCAAATCTGTGTGCTTGAAGGCAATTACACGATGGGAGGGGATTGGATATGGAGCACGTGTGTGTGTACCTGCAGTGCTACAGTCCAGGTGAAGCTCCACATGCTCCTGCAGAGAACAGCTGTCATCACACACCACTTCACACATGGGACACACACACACTGCTCCTGCCACACACACACACACACACACACACACACACACACACACACACACACACACACACACACACACCCAAAGCCCTTAAGCAGCTGAATCAACCCTGCCCTACATCAGGAAAAGAGTAAAAGTTCCTCAGTTTTGTCAAGAGGTTTTAAGAGGAACTTTTAGCAGTATAACTGTTTCTGAATAGACATTACCATTGCCCTTTACGCTAGCTAAGCAGTAACAGCGACAGGGAGTGATGGTGCTGCTGCAGTGAGAGTACACACTTCAGCCTTCACTTAGTAATTTCATTACATCAGAGATCATGATCGCCATACACACCGTCAGAAACAGCTTGGTCTTGGAGATGAAGCTCCACGTGTTCCTGCAGCACGAAACAGTCAGTGCAGACCAGATTACACAGCGGACAGGAGAACGTTCTGCCTGTGACACACACACACACATTACAGATACTGCAGTTTTATTTAAACACTGAGATCTTATCTGAAGGTCACCTTTTCTCGGGGAGGACAGGCGTCTGTGTTTTGACGTGAGAGACTCCATCATCTTGTCTTCTGGAGTCTGTTCTCGTTTTCCATCATGGCTGCTGGTTTCTCCTGCAGGTCTAAGGATCGGCTTTTTCACTCCATCATGAGATTCTGGTGACCGGGACACAGTGAATAAACCTGCTCCTGTCTCCAATTCACACTCTGGACGTCCTGGCTCACCTGTAGCAGGTGTGTGTCCACAGCCCGTCTCGCTGTGTGCTGTGTTGATGTGGAAGTTAAGCTCGTCATAAGAGACGCCTGAGAGCGAGCAAAGTGGACACGTCACCTCATCCTCCAGGTGAGTCAGGAGCAGATGAGTCTTCAGCGCCGAGTCACATGCCAGCTCTTCACTGCAGATATCACACACCGGCATGACCGAGGAGCTGCCAAGAGAACACACACTCTGTAAACACACACGCTTCGTAAGCGCACACACACAGTAAGCGCACACACACAGTAAGCGCACACACACAGTAAGCGCACACACACAGTAAGCGCACACACACAGTAAGCGCACACACACCCCACACGTGCGTTCCGCAAACACACACACACCACACATGCATTCTGCGAACACATACACACACACACACACACGTGCACCCCGTAAACACACTTGCCCTGCAAACATACACACCACACATACTCGCTCCGTAAACGCACACAATCTGTAAACACGCACACACACACGCTCTGTGAACACACTCGACCCACGCACATACATGTGCACGCCGTAAAGACACACACACAGTAAACACTTCTCCTCAGTACATACTCGTGGTATCACTGTATTTCTAGTTTTATTAACTTTATTAGTTTCTGACCCCTCAGTTGTAGTGGCTGTGTTCCAATCCGTATAAGTGTGTCCTAATTAGGGTACTCAGCTCACGTGTAAAGCCCTAAACTGATCCTGATGTCTGCTTTCGACATGTTCTACGCATGTGATTGGAGAACTACAACACAGGAAGTCAGACCTGATTGGTCCATTCTTTCACAGAATTCTATTAATTTGTATCTCTGCATTTCTTTAAAAATAAAAGAACAATTCTGCCGTTTGACTCAGTGACGTTTTGATGAAGGTGGATTTCATTGTGGCGTTATTTTATTAGCTTTACTGACCTGTGTTTAACCTGCATCCGCTTCAACCAGCTAACAGACTAACCTCCTCTCCCTCTATCCTCCTCCTGATCTTTCCCCCTCTCCATCTAACCTCCTCATCTTCCCCCTCTCCCTCTATCCTCCTCCTTATCTTTCCCCCTCTCCATCTAACCTCCTCTCCTTCTAACCTCCTCTCTCTCTCCAAGAGTTCACTAAATGGGACAAACACCCATTAGAGACTCTACAGGCACAACGAAAAACTCCAAATAATGCCTGCAGAGCAGAATTAGGACTGTACCCAATAATAATTAAAATTAAACCAGAGCCATTAAATTCCATGCCCACCTAAAAAATAGTGATACAGAGTCCCTCCATCACAAAGCCCTAAGATACCAAGAGCTAACCCCAGAGAGAAGCTCCCTCAGCCAGCTGGTCTCAGAGCTGACTCTACAATCCACAACGTGTCCAGCCAAACCCCAGAACAAAACCCCAGACAGACCAAATCAAATTATTAAAACACAAAAAGAAAAATATCTAAAACACTGGACAAAAGCAACAGCTCAACAAAGTAAACTAGAACGTTATCTGTCCCTAAACAGAGAATATAAATTGGCAGAATATCTGAGCACAGTGACCCTAAACTAGGAAAAGTCCTGACCATGTACAGACTCGGTCATCACAATGTCGCCATAGAGACGGGCAGACACAGACAGACGGAGACGCAGACAGACGGAGACGCAGACAGACGGAGACGCAGACAGAGACAGACGCAGACAGACGGAGACGCAGACAGACGGAGACGCAGACAGACGGAGACGCAGACAGACGGAGACGCAGACAGACGGAGACGGAGGCAGACGGAGACGGAGGCAGACGGAGACGGAGGCAGACCTGGCTACCAAGAGGAAACCGGCTGTGCCCCCACTGCACACAACTGCACTTTTTAACATGCCCTAATTATACACAAATTAGGGAAACATTTTTTGCCACTTCACAACCCATGAAAAGAGTTAAATCTGATGCCCAACAAGAACAAACTCCCACAGCTGCTGGGAGAAACCTCAGCAAACTCAGACCTGCTGCCGGTTTTGTGAAATCCTGTCACGACAAAAGAGTAAGCAGTGGAACAGGACCACCAACCGCACAACACCACCAACACCGCAAACACGCACAACACCACCACCACCAACACCGCAAACACGCACAACACCACCACCACCGCAAACACACACAACACCACCACCACCGCAAACACACACAACACCACCACCACCAACACCGCAAACACGCACAACACCACCACCACCGCAAACACACACAACACCACCACCACCGCAAACACGCACAACACCACCACCACCGCAAACACACACAACACCACCACCACCAACACCGCAAACACGCACAACACCACCACCACCGCAAACACGCACAACACCACCACCACCACCACCGCAAACACGCACAACACCACCACCACCGCAAACACGCACAACACCACCACCACCACCACCGCAAACACACACAACACCACCACCACAAACACGCACAACACCACCACCACAAACACGCACAACACCACCACCACCACCAACACCGCAAACACACACAACACCACCACCACCACCAACACCGCAAACACACACAACACCACCACCAACACCGCAAACACACACAACACCACCACCAACACCGCAAACACACACAACACCACCACCACCACCAACACCGCAAACACACACAACACCACCACCACCACCACCAACACCGCAAACACACACAACACCACCACCACCACCACCAACACCGCAAACACACACAACACCACCACCACCAACACAGCAAACACACACAACACCTCCACCACCGTAAACACGCACAACACCTCCACCACCGTAAACACGCACAACACCACCAACACCGCAAACACACACAACACAACCACCACAGCAAACACACACAACAACACCACCAACACAGCAAACACGCAGAAAATGCTCCCAAACATTTGGGTAATAAAATAAAACATTGTGTTTTTTCCTTCTTATTGCTATTTCAACTTTTTTATTGTGTGTAAATGTGTATGTCTGTAAGTTAACGTTACCAGTGCAGTGGCAGTGTAAAGCCTTTCACCACGCCAGCAGAGCTGCCTGAACCTGGACCTGGACCTGGACCTGAACCTCAGCCTGAAAGCTCCAGATAATTAAAAGCGCCACCGGAAGTCTGCGCTCACTCCTCTCGCTGATGAATAAGAAGATTTCTGACACACACGAGGATGAAACTCTCTCTTTCTCTTTCTCTCTCTCTCTGTCTCCTCTTTTTCCCTCAAAAACTTCTGGCGAGACGTGTATTGTTCCGGAAACGGTCACGTGACTTAACGCCGGTTCATAATCACGTGACTGGTGGCTTCCGAAGCGGGTGACGCAACTAACCCTAACCTTAACCCTGCTTCTATCCGTGTAGTTTTATGTTAATTTTGGGATATCGCATAAAAACCGAATAAAATCTCCAAAATGTAATTTTTTTATTCAATAAGAAGACATGCGCATTAACTAAAAAGGAAACACATTTACAGAATAAATTCGTCCATGCGCATCAAAAAAGTCACGTGACTGGTGTGTGGTGAAGCTTTCTCACGCGCTGCCAGTTTTATATCATGCGTGCACAGAACACACACCACACACAGCTCTGGTTTTACTGACACCAAATGCCAAATGCCAAGTGTTCCGCTCAGTGTTCAGTATTCGGCTCAGTGTTCAGTGTTCAGCTCAGTGTTCAGTGTTCAGCTCAGTGTTCAGTGTTCAGCTCAGTGTTCAGCTCAGTGTTCAGTATTCGGCTCAGTGTTCAGTGTTCAGCTCAGTGTTCAGTGTTCAGCTCAGTGTTCAGCTCAGTGTTCAGTGTTCAGCTCAGTGTTCAGTGTTCAGCTCAGTGTTCAGTGTTTAGCTCAGTGTTCAGTGTTCAGCTCAGTGTTCAGTGTTCAGTGTTCAGCTCAGTGTTCAGTGTTCAGCTCAGTGTTCAGCTCAGTGTTCAGTGTTTAGCTCAGTGTTCAGCTCAGTGTTCAGTGTTCAGCTCAGTGTTCAGTGTTCAGCTCAGTGTTCAGTGTTCAGCGTTCAGTGTTCAGTGTTCAGCTCAGTGTTCAGTGTTCAGCTCAGTGTTCAGCTCAGTGTTCAGTGTTCAGCTCAGTGTTCAGCTCAGTGTTCAGTGTTTAGCTCAGTGTTCAGTGTTCAGCTCAGTGTTCAGTGTTCAGTGTTCAGCTCAGTGTTCAGTGTTCAGTGTTCAGCTCAGTGTTCAGTGTTAAATTCGCAATTTGGATGGAAACGTAACTACTGATCCGTCCTGCCTGCGTCCCTCACTGCACTACATCCTGTTTACCAGCAGGTGTCGCTGTGAAGCTTTGAGTAGAAAAGCTTCAGGAACACTAATAACACAACAATAAACCTTCACTAGTAACACAACAATAAACCTTCACTAGTAACGCAACAATAAACCTTCACTAATAACACAACAATAAACCTTCACTAATAACACAACAATAAACCTTCACTAATAACACAACAATAAACCTTCACTAATAACACAACAATAAACCTTCACTAGTAACGCAACAATAAACCTTCACTAATAACGCAACAATAAACCTTCACTAGTAACGCAACAATAAACCTTCACTAGTAACGCAACAATAAACCTTCACTAGTAACACAACAATAAACCTTCACTAGTAACGCAACAATAAACCTTCACTAATAACACAACAATAAACCTTCACTAATAACACAACAATAAACCTTCACTAGTAACACAACAATAAACCTTCACTAATAACACAACAATAAACCTTCACTAGTAACACAACAATAAACCTTCACTAATAACGCAACAATAAACCTTCACTAGTAACGCAACAATAAACCTTCACTAGTAACGCAACAATAAACCTTCACTAGTAACACAACAATAAACCTTCACTAGTAACGCAACAATAAACCTTCACTAATAACGCAACAATAAACCTTCACTAATAACGCAACAATAAACCTTCACTAGTAACACAACAATAAACCTTCACTAATAACACAACAATAAACCTTCACTAGTAACACAACAATAAACCTTCACTAGTAACGCAACAATAAACCTTCACTACTAACGCAACAATAAACCTTCACTAATAACGCAACAATAAACCTTCACTAGTAACGCAACAATAAACCTTCACTAGAAACGCAACAATAAACCTTCACTAGTAACACAACAATAAACCTTCACTAGTAACACAACAATAAACCTTCACTAATAACACAACAATAAACCTTCACTAGTAACGCAACAATAAACCTTCACTAGTAACACAACAATAAACCTTCACTAGTAACACAACAATAAACCTTCACTAATAACACAACAATAAACCTTCACTAATAACGCAACAATAAACCTTCACTAGTAACACAACAATAAACCTTCACTAGTAACACAACAATAAACCTTCACTAGTAACACAACAATAAACCTTCACTAATAACACAACAATAAACCTTCACTAGTAACGCAACAATAAACCTTCACTAGTAACACAACAATAAACCTTCACTAGTAACACAACAATAAACCTTCACTAGTAACGCAACAATAAACCTTCACTAGTAACACAACAATAAACCTTCACTAGTAACGCAACAATAAACCTTCACTAATAACGCAACAATAAACCTTCACTAATAACGCAACAATAAACCTTCACTAATAACACAACAATAAACCTTCACTAATAACACAACAATAAACCTTCACTAATAACACAACAATAAACCTTCACTAGTAACACAACAATAAACCTTCACTAATAACACAACAATAAACCATACCACATACACAACAATAACAATCTCTCCGTCTCTCTCTCTCTCTCTCTCTCTCTCTCTCTCTCTCTGTCGAGCTACACATGCTACTCCTGAGATATCAGTGATCCTGACCCCTTCTGCTCCTCCTCGCTGCCTGATCCATCCTGATGCCCTACTTCTGGTTGGAGTTCTCATCGGTTGAGTTGCTCGCTGCTGCTGGGGCCCCATATGGACGACCTGAAGAACCGTTTGGATTGCTGGAGATGGTGCCACCTGGGGGCTGTGGAGATGGTTTGGGGATCACATATGGGGAGCTGTACTGTAATGGCTTGGGACTGCGATTGCTGTAGTGGCTTTGGGACTGCAGTTGCCACGAACACCTTCGTACTCAGGACTCCATCAGTGGACAGTGGATAGATTTTAACCAGCCGGACTTCTTGCAAAAACTGTGATGAATTTATTGGTTGCACAACTGCACTATTTGTCCATATAGTACACAATAATAGAAGGGATTGATTTATAATCGCACTATCCGTTGCACCCAGATGAGGATGGGTTCCTTCTGAGTCTGGTTCCTCTCAAGGTTTCTTCCTCATATCATCTCAGGGAGTTTTCCCTCACCACCGTCGCCTCTGACTCGCTCATTAGGGATAAATTCACATATTTACAATATATTTTTGTTAATCCATTTATTTCTGTAAAGCTGCTTTGTGACAATGTCCATTGTTAAAAGCGCTATACAAATAAAATTGAATTGAATTGAATTAAACCTTCACTAATAACACAACAATAAACACAACAATAAACTTACACTAGTAACACAACAATAAACACAACAATAAACTTACACTAGTAACACAACAATTAACACAACAATAAACTTACACTAGTAACACAACAATAAACACAACAATAAACTTACACTAGTAACACAACAATAAACCTTCACTAGTAACACTATTGCCGCTGTGGACTCTGGCCTGCTCATTAGGGATTTAAATGTAAATCTGTATGCTGATTTGTTAAAGCTGTCTGTGACAGCGTGCATTGTTAAAAGCGCTGAATAATAAACAGCGACAATAACGCGAAAAGAACACATCAGTAAATCTGTAACTGTAACCGGAAAACGGGCGCAGAACGAAACAGGAAGTAGCACAGGAAGTAGCACAGGAAGTGATGTTAGGAGCCGTCAGTATCTTTTGGCCGCCATATTGCCCTCATCAGTGGGAGTGATAGAGGAAGGGTGAGAGAAGGAGATTAAAAACACGCAGAGCTCGTTTCCGAGAGTAAATGGGTGAGAATCGCTCAGTGTCTCTTTAATGCACATGATCCTGGAATTTAATCCGCTATAGATGTGAATAAATTAGATTATTAGAAATATTCGTGTGTGGTGGCGTAGCTAAGCTAACACGGCTAGTTCATCAGATTTAGTTTATTAGATAGTTGTGCTAGCTGCTAGCTGTTAGCTCATAAGCGGATTTTATTAAACTGCACAGAAGATTTTATTCAGTGTGTTTCTACCTGATTTACCTGCCAATATTATTTTAAACCACTTCACACCTGGGCATTTGTGCTGTATGCTCATAGCTAGCAGCCAGTGTGCACACTGTAGTTATAAACTATATATAAATAAAGCTAAACGTAAACTGTTCCTGGGTTTACAGAGTTACATTTGCATTGTAAGTTCAGTGTGTAATATAATGTGTGTGTTAGTGTGTGTGTGTGTTAGTGTGTTGTTAGAGTGTTGTTAGTGTATGTGTGTTTGTGTTAGTGTTGTTAGAGTGTGTGTGTGTGTTGTTAGAGTGTATGTGTGTGTGTGTTAGAGTGTTGTTAGAGTGTGTGTGTGTTAGAGTGTTGTTAGAGTGTATGTGTGTGTGTGTTAGAGTGTTGTTAGAGTGTGCGTGTGTGTTAGTGTGTTGTTAGAGTGTTGTTAGAGTGTATGTGTGTGTGTGTTAGAGTGTTGTTAGAGTGTGTGTGTGTTAGAGTGTTGTTAGAGTGTATGTGTGTGTGTGTGTTAGAGTGTTGTTAGAGTGTTGTTAGAGTGTATGTGTGTGTGTGTTAGAGTGTTGTTAGAGTGTGCGTGTGTGTTAGTGTGTTGTTAGAGTGTTGTTAGAGTGTTGTTAGAGTGTGTGTGTGTTGTTAGTGTTGTTAGAGTGTTGTTAGAGTGTTGTTAGAGTGTGTGTATGTGTGTTGTTAGAGTGTGTGTGTGTGTGTTGTTAGTGTGTGTGTGTGTGTGTATGTGTGTTGTTAGAGTGTTGTTAGAGTGTGTGTGTGTGTTGTTAGAGTGTGTGTGTGTGTGTGCGCGCGTGTGCGCCTGTGCTTGATGTTTGTGTGAAAAGGGAAGTATATAAAATAAACACACTGCCAGTCTGAAAGTGTGAAAGTGCAGGTCTGTGTGATGTCAGAAGGCGCGATGGCGAGTCCAGGAAGAGAGAATTATCGGATGAAGAGCTACAAGAACAAAGCGCTGAACCCGCAGGAGATGCGACGGCGCAGGGAGGAGGAGGGCATTCAGCTCCGCAAACAGAAGAGAGAAGAGCAGGTGGATCTTTCACATCATCACACACAGCAAACACTGACGATAATCACCGATGACAATAAGTGGGAGGAGCTTAGTTAACAATGGGGAGGGGTTAGGGTTATAAACAATAAACTCTAGGTAATAAACAGGAAGTAGAAACAGATAAACCCCACCCCTTTCCTTTTGTACACAACGCAGTCACTGTACAGTGTTCAGCATCATCAAGCTGAGTTTCTGCCATGCTGCAGTCATTCACCATCGCCATGGCAACGAGTGATGCACTGATATAGAAATTACTCTTTTGAAATGAAACTTTTATCTGATTTTCTACGTTATATTTTTGTATCAGACAGTCTGATTAGACTGTAAGTAAAATGGATCTGTTTAATGTGCGATGCCCCTGAGGCTCAGCTGTTGATGAATGTTCTTTCCTGCGTGCAGCTGTTTAAGAGGAGGAACGTGTGTGCGCCGTCGTGTGACGAGTCCATGCTCGAGTGTCCCATCCAGGATCCCGACATCAGCTCCACCGTGCCCATGTCCTCAGTGAGTGACCTTCAGCTCCTGTTGCAGAAATCTACTACTGCTGCTGTAGTGCGCTCGTGGGCCGCGTCCCAAACCACACGCCGCTGTAACCTACAGCCGCCGGTGGCGTTAGCGAGTCAGCACGAGCGGCGGAGTGTGCGAGGGTGTTTCACTGCTGCTGTTTAACGCCTGCAGGTTTATTCGGGTGTGTAAGTGGCGGTGTTTTTTTGTCTCCTGCAGGACGCAGTTATAACTCCAGACATGGTGCAGATGATCTTTTCTGAAGATGTGGACCAGCAGCTCCTCGCCACGCAGAAATTCAGGAAATTACTCTCCAAAGGTACAAAAATCTTTAACCCCTTTATCACCTTTAACTCCTGAACATCTGCTGTTTGTATCCTGATTAACGTCTGGAGTGAGTTCATTCACTTAAATAAACTCGTTACTGCTTCCTCTCTGTCAGAGCCGAACCCGCCCATTGATGAGGTCATCGCCACGGCCGGTGTAGTGAGCAGGTTTGTAGAGTTTCTGAAGAGGAGTGATAACTGCACCCTGCAGGTGAGAAACATCAACACTGCACACAGACAGGCAGATAAATCCCTTTGAACTTTAGATTGCTCAGTATGAGGTTTAGCATTAGCATGAGGGTTAGCATGAGCATTACAGCGCTAAAGCTGTTGGTTGCTCGGTATGTGTTTGTGCGTTAATGGCTAATAAACTGTTGATTTTATTTGTGTTTTTGTGTCGCTGTAGTTTGAAGCAGCCTGGGCTCTGACCAACATCGCCTCCGGAACATTCCTGCACACTAAAGTGGTGATCGAAACAGGAGCTGTTCCTATTTTCATCGAGCTGCTCAACTCTGAGTATGAAGATGTGCAGGAGCAGGTGAGCGTTAGCATTAGCATGGGCAGCCATAAGCCAGTTGAGCTACGTCTAGTAGATTA